>NC_056736.1:433357937-433470437 GCF_019279795.1 Protopterus annectens | reverse complement strand
TGGCTTCCCTTTCAGTGATTTATCATTACTGTAATCTAGCACTACATTTAAATATCCCCTATTAACACTGGGATCGAGGCACTACCCATACTTTTAAGTGCACTTCAAACTGAATGGATGGAAGAATGTACTGAAGGGAGCAAAGACGTTACCTAAAATTAGTGATCCCTATGATGTTAGCAACTGTCCCTCTTCCCTGTGTATCAACTTTTGAACTAATCTTGGGACAACTGAGAGACTAAGCTACTAATATAATCACTCCTTTTGATGCTATGCACCATTCTTTCCATCCTTTAAGCTTCTTCATGAGTAGGGATATATTTCATTTTATCTCTTGCAAGCAGGCTAGATATATTTGCATATTTTGTAGTCTAGAAAATGTGGTAACTGTTTTGGTCCCAGAGGTTAGACCTCTAACATCTAATGAGATGAGGTTAATGTGTTATCTCAGTTGGGTATTGTTGTTACTCCGCATTAGGAGTAACTGAGTAATGTGATCAAAATAGTTTTGTGTCTTTCCAACATGTTAAGATGGCCTGATAGCTAACTAGGGGTGGCAGTGCACACAGTCCTGGGGTAGCTCTGAGGTCCCATAAATCAAACTGTGTATTTCATTCTGGCTTTAGTTATAACTTCCCTCACTATCTGTGGGGGAGTTGTAGATAAGAAGTGTGACACTTACTATGTTGGTAGTGTGGCTCATACTCTTTTATCCATCTTATTAGCTGATGGATTGGGTCTATATTAGATAAATGAAAGTTTATCTTACCGAACGCTGACATGAGCGAAAATCCCAGAACCCAAAACTGCAATTGTGAGATTGTGGTACAGTGAAGATGGGAATATTTGCCCTTTCTTCACTGTAGTGTGATCTCAGAGATGGAATATATATTTAGCAGGGTGTGTGGGGGATGCAGCCCCCCACAATTGTAGTTTTGAGTTCCAGGATTTTTGATCATATCAGCGTTCGGTAAGATAAACTTTCGTTTATCTAATATAGACCCAATGTATTTAGGACAGATGGCAAACATTTGATTTTTATGTTGCATTTTCCCAGCTGAAGAAAGTCTTTGGGAAGTCCAGTCTGTATGCCACCCAATGCAAAGTTCTCTTTGTGTGTTTTAATTGTTTATCCTCTGCAGCGAGAGCTGATTTCATGCCCTCAGGGGCATATCATTGTGGTGGTTGGCCAAGTCAATTCTGGTCATCGTGTGAGTATTAGGATCAGCCCAATGTTACATTTCTTTATCAAAGGAGGTGGTTACATCTAAACATCCTCAGTTTCTATCTACCCTACAGGGCGGTTCCCCCATTTTGCCTATGGAGCCACAAGTATCATTCTGTTTATCCTGAGCTGTACCAATTATGATGTGGCCCAGAGGTGCCATTGTGACTATTGTGAGTGGGGATTTCCAAGGTGGTTCCTTTCTATATAAGCATTACTTCCTCACTAATAAATCTAAGTACAGAATACAGTAATAGCAACTAACAATGCACAGTCTTGTAAAAAGTATTAACATTCCTTTACTGGTTGCTAAGTATATAACACTTTTAGCAGAAATGCTTCTATGGTAGATTGATGTTGGCCCAACTTATTAAGCACTCTTCCTGGAGGATAAGGCCTCCCAGTGAGAAGGTTATAAATTGAATTTGTAAGCTCCATTCCTTATAATGGCATTTTGAAATGTCACACCAAAACATCCCCATCATGTAGGAAAAGAAATTGCTGATGATGATGCCAACACCTATACCGGTGAGGCACAATCATTCTCTTATTCCTTTAGGTCTAGTTCTTTAGATGCAGGGTCCAGGATCACAAAATCCATAGAGTTTTCTGTACCTTCATCTGATAAGTCTGCTAAAGGAAGTAATCTATTGGCATTCTGCAGTGCGGTCTATAGATGTTGCTGTAGACCTCACAGACAGCACTTATTACCTCCCTTTTTTACTGCTTACTGTATATGGCATCACAGGTCTACTTCTAAATTTCGAAGTTTCAAAACTTCAAATTCTTATGGTCGAGACCATAAGATCGAAGTTTTGAAACTTTGAAATGTAAATAAAAAAATAAATAAAAACAAAAAAATCTTTTTTTATGTTTTTGCAGGAGGGCAAGCCCCGCCTGCATCCCCCACACCCCCTGCTAATTAAATATATGAACTCCAAGATCACACTACAGCGAGGAGAATGGTAAATGTACCATTCTGCTCTGTACGGCGATCTCCATTTAAACGGTTCAAATTTTCAAAACTTCGATCTTATGGTCTCAACCATAAGAAATTTGAAGGTTTGAAACTTCAAAATTTAGAAGAAGATGTGTCATCACTATATTTCAGACTTTTCTATTCATTTTCAGCTTGTGGCATCATATGTGATGATTTAGTTATTGCTGTTCATTGCGTGAAACTACCCCTCCATTTCATCATGTTATTGCTGTTCATTGCTTATAGATGCCTTCTGTTTGATCTTGTAGTGGTCTCTCTGTTTGCCACTGTTATGTTTGTATACTGTATTTATCACTGTCCAAATTGTAACCCCCATATCCTATAGTCACCTTGTCGTATCCTAACTGTGTTAAGGTATAACTAATACTTTACTAGTTCTTTTTAAGAAAATACTTTCTATGTGTATTGCCTATATAAGCCTTTCTTACCATTTTATTAACAAAATCCAGTGATTTAATACCTTATACTGTGGAACTACAGACTGATATTGTTCCTTTGATGACCAACCTGCTAGCATTTGGAGTACTGAGGCTGTGTTGTAACTGTCTCATGTTTTCAAATGGCCTCTTACTCCTTCCAAACACATACTACCTATGAGATAAGTAATTTCTTAATTAAATTAAAAGTAGATCTCTCAGTACAGCACAGGGTCAGTAAATAACATCACAGAATTTCACTCACTTATGCTGAACTGGTTAAGAAAACAATTCCCAAGCCCTCCACAAACTTGGCTTACAAATTTCAGCAGTGTAGGCCTATTTCATCAACTTTGCATACATCTACACTGACCACTGTACCCACATTGAATGAAATTCAGCAAAGTTCTAGGCCTACACCCTTGAGGTACTTTAAGCCTACAGTAAATTCTACTAAGGTCCTAGTCATTGGTGAATCCACAGTCAGAAATATAGACTCAGCACTCACCAGGATGAATAAGGACAAGGTAGTTGTTAGCTGCCTCTCTGGTGACAAAATTAGCTATACCACTAGGGCACTTAAAAATCTCCATTGACCATGTTACTATGGCTATTAAAAATCTCCATCTACCTAAACACAACAGTCTCCTATTTATGGCCCATGTAGGAGTGAATAGTCACAGCTGCTGTATACTACAGGAGATGCTGAGATACATGCTGGAGATATTCTCTTACGTCCTAGACTGACAATGCCCTAGTCCAAATCAGAACAGCACCTTCCCCAAGAATTATGTTTAACAACAAAGCTAAGGTAATTGACTATAGAACTGTGGCTGATTAACTGGTGTCATTCTAGGGAAACCAGTGTTTGTCAAAATAGGATGAGATGTTTCACTGCCCATCCTGCTTTGTTGCAGATGGTCTACATTTCTCCTCCCATGGCTTCTTCATACTGATTAAGACTTTTCTTATCCCAGTATTGCCTCTTTTAGGCAGGGTTCAACTTGTCCCAGTTCCCATCAATAAACACACCACACCAAGTGACCTTTGATGACCTTTATTAAACTTCCATAAACATAACTTCATTGAGCAGTATTTTAATTTATTGATTACAACATGAACATCCATATAATCATTTACTAGGGCAGCATAACCCCACTCATCCTAACCAAATAAGCAGCATCCTCACCTCCACTCACTTATTTTAATATGGAGCAGCATCCTCACCTCTGCTTGCTTACTTACATTCATATCACCATTTAATAGGGCAGCATAACCCCGCTCACCCAAACCAAATAAGCAGAGTCCTCACCTCCACTCACTTATTTTAGTATGAAGCAGCATCCTCACCTCTGCTTACTTACTTACATTCATATCACCATTTAATAGGGCAGTATAACCCTGCTCACCCCAACCAAATAAGCAGAGTCCTCACCTCTACTCACTTATTTTACTTATGAAGCAGCATCCTCACCACCACTCTCTTACTTATCAAGCAGTTTCCCATTGCTCACTTTCATTCCCCAACTCATTGTATTAAACATCCAACCCCAGAGGGGGAACAGAAGAGAGACAAGCCTGCTCCTCTTCTCTGCCTCAACACCAAACCAAAAACAATAATCACACAATCCCCAATGTTCCTAAGAAAGGGAGGGAGGGCAGGTAGCAAGTTCATGCCAAAATCTAATCCCTTACCCAGTCACACTCCCACAAAATCAGTTTATCCTCTCCTTGCACTTACAAACTTATCGTCATAATTTAACCCTTCTATCCGCACCACTCTAACTTTCCACTACCATCTTAAATTCCATAGATATACCTACCTGACCCTTCCCTGAAGATGTTCCTGGACAAATTGATTTGATCCCAAACCGCATTTATGAATATTCCAACATAATAAATTTCAGTTTGAACAATAACAGTGTAGTTTCACTTAATGCTAGCAGTTTGGACTATAAAATGATGGAATTCGGGACCTACCTGCCCCTTGAAGACATTCATATTTATGTAGTTTTTGGCAACTTGATTTCTGTGTAGTAACAGCACTTTCTCTATACCAAAACTGAGTGCCTAACATGTATGCAGGTCCAGTATGAATTCTGGGGGAATTTTGATATTTATTTAGAATCCCCTCATCTCATTACAGTATTAATCAAGAGCTCAAAGACATCTTAGTAACTCTAGACAAGACAAGACTGTCACATAATTGCTAATTACCAGATCCCCACTGTGTTCTCTATTGAAAATGATGTTTACATCAATCAGCTTGAAAAAATAACCATTAAGCCAAATATACTCTTTAAGAGATACTTTAATTACACTTCTATTAACTGGCAAAGATTCAAACCTGTACTTTTGACTACAGGAACCAGTCTGTTAATATCAAAGAGCTTTTAGTGCCAGACAACTCCAATTAACTTGAAATATGCCATCTGAACAATAACTATGAAACCCTCATTACTGGCATTATTGACTGACTGTTATCCTCAGTGATTTATCTGAAATGATGAAATGAATGACGGTATGGCAGTTAGCACAGTGGTATAAGGCTCTAAGCTGATAATGAACTGCTTCCTGTAGTCACTGATACTAATTTGATTCTTTCTAGCTCCATTTGATTATGGAGCGACTTTGAACAAGTTACTTAACCAGACATTGTTTGGCTAACAAGTAATAATAATAATAATAATAATAATAATAATAATAATAATAAATTAAATAAACGACTATATAAATAAATAAAATAAAGAAAGAGTGCATGCATTTTGAACAAGAATAGCAAGGAAAATCTAATGACTGGCATTACTGACTGAAATCCCCAGAGATTTACCAGAAAAGGTACATATCCTGAAGGTGCTTGTGTTTTCTTTAGAATCATCATGAAGGTAGGGGGCCTTGAAAGTGGACATATCATACAAGGTGATTTATGCAAGGTGTTTTCTGAAATTATCCTGGAAGCAGCAGCCTTGGAGGTTTAGTAATCATAAGAGGGACATCTTACAGGTAAATAGTCATAAAAGGGACATCTTGGACATGGACGCATACACACGGTGTAATCTCCCTCCAAAACGTCTATCACATTGCAAACACGGCAAATGCTGAAAAATCTGTGATCTGATCTACAATCATATAAAAAAATGAAAGACTAATGTTGAAAAAGATTGTGCTTCTCAAGAGCAGTAGATTGCAGAAGTTGCACACAGAGTGGGTAATCAGGTAGACTGGCACAAAATGGGTAATTGGGGCAATTAAGACTACAGACAGCTACATTCAGCTACTGGTCACAATCATTATAGTTTCTAAAAGAAGACCAGTCACTAAGCAATAACAGTGAACAAGAATATGATATAGCTACCAGAACATAACTGTTCCCCAAATAATGCATTCAACTAAAAGAATAATGTTACTCTGTAAAACATTATGTGCATATTCCTTTGTGCATGCATTCTATTTCATGTCTTTAACTCGATGTATGTTTTTTTTGTAATTCTTTTGACTCAAATATTTTAATTACTGTAAACTGTCTGTAAATGGAGCTTTTCTCCTCGGGTCTCCACTGAAAATGGGCCTCTAGCCCAGCAGGACCAACCCGGTTAACAAATGGCAATAAATAAAATAAATAAATAAATGTAGTGCACACTAGGAGGGGTATGATAAGCTGTCAATATAACCCAGTGTTCAGTTACACACACACAGTAACAGAAGGAGAGATATACAATGTAATATGATTAGCGTACAAAGAGAATTAAGCAAGGTTTGCTGAGAATGATATAATGTGGTGAATCACCTGTTTGCTACTCCCTGGTTACTATTGTATAGATCTCACTACTGCTGCATTCAGCTAACAATCAATGTCTCTTTTCTACTTCTGTTACCAGGAGCAAAACAGTAGCAATAATTAAAGTTTGTTCCCGAGAAACTGATCTCAGGATTTTTGTTGGTTAGCAGTGTAATTCCAGATGTTGCAGGAGTCTGTAAGTTTGTTCACCTAAATGCCCTAGGTAGCATGTACAGTCCCTGAGTACAACAGAAAGCCAGACTGCACAATTATTGTCCATGTGCTCCTTCTCCCAATATGGGCAAAATTGTAACACCAATCAAAAGATGACTCCTAAGAAACATGTTTCAGACTATCTAATGATTGATAATATCTTGGAAGGCTAAGAAACCATGTTTCTTTTTTTCCCTCACTAGGAGCAAAACAGAACACAATCCCTAGTTTGGAATGTGAAGTTTACATTAATTAATTCTGAGCTTTCAACATTAATACATTTTATAACATATGTGGGATACTTATTCTTGTTTAAAAACTAATAATGGAAAGAATGGCATTGGCAAAAAAGTATAACAGTGTAGTAAACAGCTATGTTCAAACATTTTTGGCTAATTTGTTAACTAAAAAACAAAAATTACTGACCTGTTTCTTCCAACTTTATTCATATTACAAGCATAGGTTTCAGTATTTTTCCTAGGAGCTTTTCCTGATCATACCCATGAACCACCAATCCCCCCATAAGACTCTGCATATTTATTCCTTTATACTGGAGAATTACTCGTATAGAGCAAGACAGAGCCATATGGAGGTGCTGTCATGCAGGCATACATGAGAGTTACTTGTGCCTATACTGACACCCCAGCAACGATATGTCTTATGACTTAAAGTTTACACTTTGGGTGAGGACAATCTAACCATATCACAAAGGGGACCGGAACTGGCTTCTCCCTCTCAGTGCATGTTCTGAAACATTCAATAATGAAGGTGACCACCAATCAGTGGCTTGGTGAGCTGAAAGCCCTACAGGACCCAGACTGCCATTCCACCTGTAGATCAGAGTGTAAAGTGTGTGTGCTATATCTTTAAGAAGCATGAGAGGCTGTACGTGCATGTATAAATTCCAGACATGCACAATCCCTAGTGCCACTTTCTAGAAGCAGCCAGAGAGTGAGCACGCATGATCACAGTTGTTAGTTTGTATATAAGTTACTTAAGTTACCGTCAATAGCCAACAATAGTAATGTCTTTGAATGAAATAAAGCAGCTTGAACAAAACCCATGAAGGCTTGTTTATTTGTGTCTTAACATGAAAGGTTCATTGTGTCAGAACTGGTATGGAACAGAGAAGAATATTCTGAGCCATGAGCTGCAAAGACAAGAGTGAAGGTAAAAGAGAGAGGAAAAGAGCACAGAAAGAATCAAAGGTAATGAGAAATAACACACATTATACACTTGATGCAAAATGCAATAAAGGGGCATTACAAGGGCACAAACCACAATATCAGGCAAGCAGAAAGTACAAAAGGTTTGTTAATGAAAGAAAATGCATAAGATAAAAGTATTTGATGAAATGATTAACAGTAAAACAAAAAATGAGTATGTTTAAAGCAGAAACGCGTATGTTGAATGCAAAATGAGTATGTTTAAGCCAAAGTTGGACATGTTTAGAGTAAAACAAGCACAAGAAAAGTACATTGGGTATGAAAAGGGCTTAAATGAGCAAAAGTAATGAAATAAGAACAGAAAAGGGCACATTAAGCAAAAAAATAAAGCAAGGCAACTACATGTATTTTGGTAAAATGCCGTGTTTGGGCATAACTACAACCTTGTATTGTATCGGCATAACTAAAGTTATTCAAAGTATCTCAGTGTGTAAAAGTGCTTACAGTGTAAACTTATTACTGTGCATGTATTTTGAAGAGTTTATTGTGTGCAAAGTGCAATTATTTTGAGCAATCCATTTCAATGTACAGCTATTTCGAGGAAAAAGTTTCTTGTGCTAGGTGTGTCTATTCGCAAAGTACCACCATTATAGAGTGCATTTTGTACTGTAGAGAGTTGCCTAGCAATGTACCACCATTCTGAGGACATTTCAGTGTCCTGTATGCAGTTATTTGCAAGGCACTATGTGTCTGGGACCCAGACTGGTGGTGCCGCCTCTGCTGTCCCTGTACTACCTGTGGCATCGTGTAGTACCACCCCACGGGACAGGGACTGGCCCCCCTCTGGGAGCAGTGGTGAAGGCAGAGTTATCACCCAGGCTGAGCTTCCAGTTTTGGTTCTCAGGATAGTCTACCATGGGTTTGACTGCCGCCTGCACTGGATAGAGGATATGCTGACCAAGCTGGTAGGGCAGCCTCAGCCCAGTGCCCAGCCTACACCACTGCTAACCCCAGGGCAGTGATGGAGCAGTGCAGACAGTCCCATGGGTGGGGATATGAGTCACACTGCTGCCTTGTGGAGGCACTTGGGACTTAGAATCCTCAACACCCTCCCTATCCAAGGTATTCTCCCCCATCATGTGTCATTCACTGCCCCTGTCTGCTGTCATGTTTGTCTTGTCTGTCTGCAAATGCGTCCTTTCCTACCCAACTAATCTCCCCCACATGTACCTGTGTGTCTTCCCCAACATTCCACTCTCATCTTAAAAAAAAAACAAAAACTTGGCACCTGTCCCAAAAAGAAAAAAATCGTCCCATACATAGGTCTCACATGTAATTTGGTACAATTGGCTAGACAACGCAGTTATGTTGTCCTTACCCTTCTTTCTTGGGGTCAGAGTTCAAAGTCTTGTACAACTGTCAAAGTGCACAGTTGTTGCTGTACAAGAAATGGATAGCTTCAGTTCTTTCTTACACCCTTCCTGCACATCCCTACCTGCCTTTCACTATGTTTTTCTTTCTGCTTGCACCCCATTTCACCTCTTTCCTATCTCCCCATTGTTCTATTCTTTATATTTTTAGAGCAATGCTGAGCACTGTGCCATGTTGCACAGCTTTGCCAAGTTCAACTAAATAGAGCTATACTATGTGTTCTTACAATTGCAATACACACTGACAAACTAAACACCCATCTCATATTTCGAGCCCAAGACCATCACACCTGCAGACCACTGCATTAACCTGCCATGCCACACAGCTCTTTATTAAGAGTTGTGGTTTAAACAAAACATAGTAATTGCCAGTTACAGTCATTAAGCATGTTCCAGCAGAGATGGAGATGCTGTGCATCACATAACCTTGATTAAAAAGTAATAGAAAAAAAATATGAGTGTACTTTAGACTCTGGTGCAATAGTACACCACTAGAATCCAAAGACATACTAATGGGTGTAAGTGAGGCCTGTAATAACAGGTAAATGTACCCTTTTATCACCAAGATGTAGAAAGACACCTGCTAAGGCATTAATGCAAAAATACATGTTCAACTGGGACCCTGGTGCAGAAATACATCCATATAAAATCATGCACATACTGATGGATGTAGAAAATGTTTGCCACAGCCTGTATGTGTGCACATATACCTTGCAAATACAGCTGATGCAACAGTAGATCAGTCTGTTAAATGCCTTGCAAACAGTGCATTATGCCACACACAGTCCTGGGTTCAAATCCAGTGATGTATAGAAGTGAAATTACAGAGTTTTTATATTTATCCTCCATGTTGTTCAAGGACACAACAAACATGTGGTCTAGTACTCTTAGTGATACTGTTGCCTAACATACTTACCTTAAACACATGCCTTAATTAGACTGGAAAGGGTAGCCTCATTCTGGCTCTGCCTCTACAACAAGAAGGACAGCTCCCACAGTTACTCATACAGATTGTTGTCCTCCAAAGTGTACACACTATCTTCCTAGGCCTATTACCTGCAGCAGCACCTGCAGCTTGTAGCACATCCATCTATGTAAAGGTTGCTGCTACAGACCTACCCTCTTTGATGGCATAGTCTCCTAACCCCAGTAATGCCCAGCACAACATATCAGAAAGGGCCCCTAATCTACATGAAGGCCTTATATATTGTACTGTGGTTGCATATGATTGGCTGATGATAGTGGAAATCAGCTGTGTTGGCTGCAATTAGCATTTCAGAACCACAGATTGGTTAAGAAGCATTTCATAACCACAGAGTGGTTAAGAGCCAATCACCTGTTGACAAGAAGTATGTTAAAAAGGCAAGCAGCTGGCTATGGGGAACCAATCTGTATGAGACTTTCCTCACACAGAACATGTGCATGCAAAATATTAACTATCAGCACATATCAGCAGAGGAGTATATGCACTCCATCAGGTATGTGACCATTTTCTTTACATCAGGATGCAGATGTGTGAATTTTGTTATGGGTAATAGGGATCACAGCAATAAGCCATTCTTAGAATGGAAATAATGACATGTCAATTATCTCCAGATTTGTTACATATACAGAGGATGTGCAATACCTCAAAGGTGGAATGTATATTTCAGTGTGCCACACTGGGCTCGTGAGACTCTCCTTTTATAGTGGTTGTAATCACACACTGCTGTTTGCTTGGCACAGTTGTTTTCACATATTATCAGGGGGATTGGCCCTTGGGGACAAACTACAATAGACTCCAGTGTCAGCCATATGATCGTACAGCAGTATCTGTCATGGCACACACAGGAATACCTGACTGTCAATAGTAGTCTAGCGGTATCCACCTGCTTAGTATGTTTGCAATCTGTGGAAAATGACTATGTGATCAAGCAGTGGATATTGCCGGCCATTCTTTCTTTGCTGTCTCTCTACATAGTGTACTTTCCCCGTATATGATCCTGACATGTGCTGCCATGTTGTTGTCTTTCAGGAAGCATGTATGCAGGATGCTGTGCAGCTTTCACAGATGCAGAGGGTGAATTGATACTGGAAGGGCTCCATCAGCACTATGAAGACCTACTCTCCAGGGTGAAGCACAATAAGGAAAAGTGGGAGGCATTGTGGGCTGACATTGAGTATGTGTAGATGTGACAACGTGAAATGAACAATATCAAAGCTGCACCCCTAACAGTGGCAGATGTAGCCAAGGATCATGGCACCACCAGTGGAGGGACTGCAGTAGTACAACAGCTTTCAGCCACAGAGGTATTCCTGGCAACTCTAGGCACACACAACAGCTCCCAGGCATCCATCACACCCTACATCATGGATGTGGATGCCACAGTTTCCGTGGCAGAGGAGCATGCAGATAAGCTCAGATTAATCAGCACTGCAATACTGTAGCAGTGTGTGAGGGCATACATAGTCTTATGTGGGTATCAGGTCTGTCTGTTTTGGAGGGAGATGGGTTTAACTGCAGTTTGACTGTCATGCTCAGATTTTGACCACTTTAACAATAACACAGTAACTACTGCACATGTGATATATATGGATGTATTACCATGTGGTGGTGGTGGAACATGAGAAGGTACTGACATTAACTCTCACTGAACTTTTCACAGGCATCAGGTATCGCACAAGCCTGTGGTGCTGCTCCTGGTCTCAACATAGGACTGGCAAGACCAGACAGGAGGAGAAGGTAACCACACACACCACAAACCCAGTCTCACATAGCACTATCACAACTTCAAATCATACACATAAGCACACAAAGACATACTCGGAGGCTCTGATCAAAAATCTACCAAAACAGCAGAGGCCACCAAAGCAGACACCCAAACAACTGCCTCCACAGGGCACAGCACATACAACACATAGACCACAGAGTCAGTGTGCCAAACAGTCACAGCCCTTAAGGCCAAACACAATGCCAGACACACTCGTCATAGGTGACTCCATAGTCAGACACACTGACGTCCCCGCTCACCAGATTGAGTAAGGAGAAGGTCACAGTAAGCTGCCTATCGGGCGCTAGAATCCGCCACATAATGCAAGCACTCAGGTCACTCAACTGCAGGTACAAGTATGACTCAGTCATTGTCCATGCTGGTGTGAACGACCTGAGACGTACCTCCCTGGACTACATGAAAAGAGACATAGAGGAGCTCTCTGATTATGTAGCCCAGGCAGGTATGACCCTGACCTTGAGCAGTATCCTACCTTCACCAAGAATGATGCCACAATACAGAAACAAAATGATCAGCTTTAATAATTGGCTTAAACTATGGTGTCATTCAAAGGGGATCCAATGTCTGTCAGCCTGGGATGACATGCTGGACAAGCCACACTGCTTCGCAAGGGATGGCTTGCACCTGTCACCCCTGGGCTTTCGGATTTTGGCAAAGGCTCTTGCCACCCCCATTGTGCCTTTTTTAGGCAAGGCTCAAATTCTAAACCTACCACCCTAGAACACAAAAAAGGAAAAAAACTAAAGGTAATGCTGCTCAATGCCAGAAGTCTCAACCTCAAGATGCACGCACTCGAAGCCCTTCTCAGTATGGAGAACATCGATGTCTGTGCTGTGACTGAAACCTGGTTCAAGGCTCCTGAGAGCACCCCGGCACTATCAGGTTTTACCTCATATCATGCGTACCGGCCCCAAAATCCGGACAACACCAAGAAAGGAGGGGGGGGTGTCCATATTCATCAAGGACACCCTCACCTCAAGGTTGGTGGCAATGCACGATGCATCGGAGACCATCCAGGTGCAGTTAACCATAGACAAGACTGCTCTGCAGTTTGTAGCATGTTACAGGCCACCCTCTCAAACTCAGGAACCTCACACAGCTTTCCTCAAAACACTGGAGGGGATAAATGTATCACCAAACACCATCATATTGGGTGATTTCAACTATCCAAATATAGACTGGGATCACTACTCAAGCCCCAACACTCTAGCCCAAAGGTTCCTAGAGTTCATAAACTCAAATGCCATGGAACAACTAGTCACCATCCCCACAAGAGGAGAAAACATACTAGATCTCATCATCACGAACATGGGGTCACAATGTTCAACACCAGAAGTATACCCATCATTGGTGAGATCAGATCATAAACTAATCTCACTGGAAGTCCACATCCCACTCCCACCCCAGATAAAAAAGACCACAGTGAAGAACTTCTCAAAAGCTGACTTCACACTTCTAAAGACTGGTGTGGTCTCTTTCAAGGCCCCCGAGCCAGCGGAAACCATTACTCAAACCGCTGAATCACTTGCAAATGCCTTCTACCAGCACCTCCAGGACTGCATGGATCAGGCAATCCCAAACAAAACAAAGACTCTTTGTACCAAAGGCAAGCGTCCAGTCTGGTGGACCCCAGCCATAAACAAGCTCTACAACAAAAGGAGGAAGCTACTACAAGATAGAGCAAAATCCGTAAAAGGGAAGACACACTTGATCATCATAAGTAAAAAACTGAGATCTCTCATAAAATCATCCAAGGCAAATTTTGAGAGAAAAATCGCTAAGGACTCAAAAGACAATCATACGGCCTTTTTAGCTATGTTAGAAACCTGGGAGGAAACTCCCAGATATGCTCAGAATTAGTTCAAAATTATGTAAAAATCACTGAACCTACAGACATTGCCAACATACTGGCTGACAGGTTCAGTGCAAATTTCTCCCCCCTCCCCCCCAAAAGGAGAGATATCTATACCAGAGGATTGTAGCCCCCAATACATCTCAAATGCTCAGGTGAGAACTGCTCTCTCCAAGGCAAAAAACACAGCATCCATGGGACCAGATGGTGTCCCTGGTTGTGTGCTCCACGAACTCAATGAGGAATTAAACCCGCAGTTAGGGCAGCTGTTTAATCTTAGCCTCACCTCAGGATACGTACCCAAAGAGTGGCGTATGGCAACGGTGGTCCCACTTCACAAAGGAGGTGCCTCCACCGACCCCGGAAACTACCGTCCCATCAGCTTGACAAGCCTGGTCTGCAAAGCTATGGAGAGGATCATAATGGAACTCATAAATAAAGACATAGGGGACTTGCAGACTTTGGATCCAACCCAGTTTGGCTTTGTGAAGGGCAGATCATGCCTTTTAAAATTGGTTGACTTTTTCAAAACAGTCACCAAGGCCATTGACAAGGGCAAGGCAGTCCACACAGCCTACCTTGACCTGGCAAAGGCTTTCGACACAATACCCCACTCGGGTATCATTGCAAAACTCACCAGCTTAAATGTAAACCCATACGTCACAAGATGGGTTGCAAACTGGCTAAGCGACAGAACCCACAGGGTCAGAGTTGCTGGCGCCATGTCAGACTCCAAGCCTGTCACAAGTGGTGTCCCACAGGACTCAGTCCTGGGCCCACTTTTGTTCGGCATCTACTTTTCAGAGGTACAAACAAACACAGGAGGATTATGGCTGACAAAGTTTGCAGATGACTGCAAACTGGGCACCATAGTTGAAAACCCATCTGACACAGACATCCTTCATAAGGGTCTCATAGAAACGGATAACTGGTGCCAGAGCCATGGCCTAAAGTTAAATGCCAAAAATGCATAGTCATACCCTTTGGGAAAAACAAGGTTACCCCTAGTTACCATGTAGGTGGCAATCCACTAAGCACAGAAGAGGTTATCAGGGATCTGGGGACCCAGGTTGACAGTAACCTTTCATTTGACACTCACGTTGCCAAAGTAGTTAGGAAGACCTTCTACATTGCCCACCTGATCATGAAGGGATTCACATCTAGATCAAGGGAGGTCATCGTTCCCCTGTACTCATCACTCATCAGACCAATGATTGAGTACAATGCCCCATTCGGAATGTATCTGACCCAACATCTGCAGCAATTGGAAAGGCCCCAAAAGTTCCTCACCAAAAGGATAAAGGGTCTCAAAAATATGTCTTATGCTGCCCGACTGAAGGAACTCCAGCTCTATTCAGTCACTTACCATCTGCTCAGAGGTGACCTGTGCCTGACATACAAGGCCATGTCCAACCCAGAATTAATGAACATGCTTCACCTCAAAAGATCTAAATCCATCAGAACTACAAGGGCAAGAGACTTAAACCTCAACACGGCTATTGATAGGACATGCTGGAGGGACAGATTCATCACCCAGGGACTCCCTATGCTGTGGAACAAAATCCCGGTACATGTGAGGCAGAGCACCTCGCTGGCTTTGTTCAAGAGAAATCTTGACCAATGGATGGGAGATCGCAGGTATACCCCAGGGATAACCTCAGTGTCACTGCTCGACAGAGGCACAGCAAAATAATGGGCATAGTATCCTTCAAACTAAAGGGGTGGCGAAAGCCACAAAACTCTGGGCTAGGGTTATAAATGCCCTAGGGCAGATAGCCTAGTATGAACCTATGGACCTATGACACTTTTTTGTTACTGATGCATGTTTACAACATTTTAATTCCTAGACTGTCATCCCAGGCCTGCTGCCTGCATAGCTGTACTGTTGTCATGATTGCCAAATGCACACATATTGTCTGACTGTACACATGTTAGAGTCATACCTATGCCTTGTAGGTGTATCCACACTGATAGATGTGACAGTATTGTCAGGACACAGGTGGACAGTAGTCTCTCCTTTGATAATCACATCACCACAATAGGCAGGAAATCCTTCTACATGGCACACCTCATCACAAAAGGTTTCTCATACAGGAAAAAAGAGGTAATTGTTCCCCTCTACTTATCACTGATTAGACCCATTATAGAGTACAACGCCCCTTTTGGTATGTACCTCACAAGACATCTACAACAACTGGAAAGGCCACAAAAATACCTCAGAAAGAGGATTACTGGCCTCAAACAGATGCCCCATGCAGACCATCTAAAAAAACTCCAGCTTTACTCTGTTGCATATTGCCTAACATACAAAGCTATGTCAAATTCAGAGCTGTTGGACATGTTCCACTTAAAAAAATCCCAATCCCTCCGAGCTACATGCTCTAGGGACCTAAACCTTGTCACCACAGTAAACAGAACATGCTGGAGTGATAGATTCCTGTCTCAGAGACTTCCCATACTCTGGAACAAACTACCTATCTATATCAAACAAAGCTCCTCATTAGCACTCTTCAAGAAAAATCTTGATGATTGGATGGGAGATAGGAAATTCACCCTGGGGATCACTTCTGTGGCTCTGCTTGAAGGGGGCACAGGAAAATAATTTTCTTGGGTGGCAAAAGCCAGGGTACCATTTGGCTAGGCTTATATAGGCCCTAGGACCAATAGCCTAGTACCTACCTATGAACCTGTGAACCTATGTGTCAACTGTGCAGAGTATACACTAATGTCTGCAGTGTAGCTCACTGTTGCTGATGAGATTGCAATGCAATGAGAGTTTATTTACAAGTAATTACAGCTGTTAGTGGGAGGAGTACTTTCCCCAAGTCCTACTATATGAGGTTGGGTTTTCAACAGGTCTGTCATAGTGACAACAGCGTATAGAGCCTTACATATATCACAGCATAATATCGCAGTGCATAATAGCATGGGTATTAATGTACTGCTTTTTCTTTTCTGATCACAGGTGATCAGAGGGGTTGTTCTCTGTCCCCTACACAATCTGGTGTCATTGTCTCCTCAGACTCTGATGATGATGGTGGCCACAGTGATGTACAGGTGGACGTTTCAGGGGCTGAATCTGTCCCTGAGGTTCACATTCCTCTTCTGCCCTCATTATCACCCCACACAGTCAGTATGCCCACACAGCCCCAGTCCCCAGAGGCCACAGATATTGAACAGTCATAGGGTGGGGACATTGAACAGGAAAGTGTGGCAATTATGGCTCCAGTGAGTGTAGACAATGGCCATAGCCAGAGACCTGGTGAGGTCCCCCCACACAGGTAGATTGACAGGGTGCTTGCAGGAGGCCTGCTGTCCTTCCACCACCCATTGTAAGTCTCACATCATGGATCACTCGGTGCATTTTTTGGGCTGTCATGGAGACACAGGCACATTCTGAACAGAACACCAAATGTATGCTTAGGGTTATGGATGCAGCAGAGTCTGACATCCGTAACTGCCTTCACAGTACTGGGGACACCCTGGATCAGTTCACTGATGCAGTGGACAGAAGGTGGGCTGAGACAGCTTCTGTCTTCGACCTCTCTGCTGGAACGTGTGGTTGGAGTTGAGCATTGGATTCGTGGACGTAAGTCAGCAACCCCATCTGCTGGGAGTTCATGTGGCCATACACAATCATGTTCTTGTAGTGGCAGTACATCCAGCACTACAGAGGGGAGTCTGCTGTCCACACCATGATGTGACAAGCCATGGGCTTATGGTCCTGGGCATTCCCATGGGGGACACAATCCCAATGCTTAGCAGTCACCACTGGGTATTAACGTCACTTCTGACCTTGGGCATAGAGGTATCAGTGCAACTCCTGGCAGAGCCAGTTCCAGTGTTGGGACTGGAGACAGTGAAATGTCAGCTCTACCATATACCATCCAACACTGTCCAAGATACACACATGTAAGACTAGCACTGAGCTTGACTGTGTACATGCAGACTCACACACCACAGTCAAATGCAAGTCATTAACAGATAAAAATGGCACCTTTCCATGGTCTATCTTACCTGCTTCCCTTCCTGACTCACACACATGCTATCAACCATTTGGGTCAGCCAAAGAAAAGAAATGTGCTCATTGATGTGGGGTAGCATGGCATCCAGGAACTGGTGGGATACTCTGAAAGCAGATGCCTGTGAGACCCCATCATGTTCCTGGTTGGTCTTTGGAAAATACCTGTAGCTAGTATCCTAAAGGCTATACATACATTTGTTTCCAGTGGGATGAGTTCCCCCTGTTGGCTCTGAGCCTGAGTTGAGGGCAGCAGAGCTCAGTAAGGTCCTCTAGTATGTCCCTGTATACCCTGTAGTGCTCTACAATCTCCAGCTCATGTAGCTCATGTAGCTCCTGGAAGGTTACCCTGGGCCTGAACACTCTTCTCCTTCTCTGTCTAGGCCTAGTGTCAGCAGCAGCAGCAGCACCACTGACTTCAGCATCTAGCACATACAGATGTAGCATATCTGCAGCAGCCCTTAGCATTCTCTCAGTTACAATTCCAAAGTCTGCACACAAATGGTACAGAGTATGGGGGAATAATGAGATCGTAGGGGGTATGCATACTTCATAGTGCTCTGCTGTAGGTGCTGATTGTGTGATTGGCTATCTATGATTCATTACACCTGCGTGGTATATCATTAACATCATTTAATGGCCCTAGAGTAAGTTACACAGGGGTCAAAACTAATTAATATGTCATTGGCTTTTAGATACATTCAGTACTGTGGTGCACCACGCAAACGCGTACCCTGTAGGTAAACAAAGCTTAGCACTTAGTACACACACCCCCAAACTTCCTTGCTCAGCATAGTGGCACAACACATAAACATGCAGAAACATGCTTCCCTTAGCTAAACAAAGCTTAGAAGTTAGTGAATGAACACACTCAGCTCTGTGGCGCACAAACAGGCACAGCTAAGCTAAAATAAGCTTAGAAGTCATTGGACACACCCTCTTCTGATGTCAGTTACCTCCTTTGTAAACACCAACATGGTTCTCTGCCTACACAAAGGGGATATGCAGACACAATTACCTCTTTATGCTATTCAGTAACTCCACCTCATTTGCATAGGGATCCATGCTTACAGCCTGGAAACTACATGCTTCAAAGCCCTACCACATTATCAAAACCACCAATGCACCATTGTAGATACTCCATGCAAGGTTCTGTTATACACTTCTGTCACATAATATTAATTTTATTTTCCCATTTTTTTTTTTTTTTTTTTTTATAAAGTATGTTTGCACACTGCGGTGCACCATGCAAGCATGCCCATATTATTAAAAAATATAAAATTAATTTAACTTATTTTCTTAAATTTTTCAGACACACAGGAGGATAGTTTCCCTCATATTTGTATGTGGCATGCCATTTCTCTCCAGATATCTAAATTTTTACAGCCTCTTTTGTCTGTCTACACTCCTGTACACAGCAAATTTCTGTGTACACTATGGACACTGACATGGGGTCTAAAGAGCTGCCTATCTGTTTGCTGGATCACTCTACCTGACTCATTTGCATGAGATTCTCCTGCTTATGAGGTGATTTGCATGCCACAGAACTTACCATGTTGGGGCGTGCATACACTCCACTCAGCAGTGTTTACTGAACCTAAAACCTGCTTACTTTTGTGTAAGCAGCAAGCGTGATGCCTAAACAGTAAAAAACAGTGTGTAGGCTTTATTAAATTCCCCCCAAAATCTTTAAAAACACAATAAGAATCACACATTAACTGTTTTTGTGCTTTTAAAGAAATCATCATTCCTTCCATATTTTAAAATGGGACTAGAATTGCATAGGAGCAACTTATTTTCAGCAGTCCAGAATATCACAGAAGGCATTTTTAGCCTGTACCTTGTAAAATGTGTGTTTTTCCTAGTAATTCAAAAGAGAACTGAAGTCACATTTGTGAGTTGCAGACTTCCTCCAGGATTCATCAAGCTCTGTGCAAGAATAGTGTTATTCTTGAAAGGAGCATTCCGTGGCCGTCTAGGAGAGCAGCACACCCTGCATATTCATGAGTGTATGCTGCTGTCTACATTAGATGGCCTTGAAACAAGAACAAGTGCAGGGGACATTCCGAGCAGTGCACAGACACTAAACACACCCCCTGTGCTCAGAAAGGGCCATATGGAACTTTCTAAGCCATACTGGCATAATATTAGAGCTTAGCAATAATATTATGCCAGTATCTCAGTGTCCGCATTCACTGAAATGTAAAATAGATCATTTCAGTGTCCACAGACACTGAAATAAAAATGGCAAGAGGAAAGCAATACAGGTGGTGTGTCACAGCTTCTGTGACACACACCCTGTATTGCTAAAGCACTGTATGGCACTTCTGCACCCTGCAGATGCAGGAAATCTGTGCAAATGCACACACATACCCCTCAACCATACAGATTTTCACAGAATGCCAGACGTTAGCCTCATATTTGTGGTCCACTCTCCATAAATGTATGGTTGACAAATTACTGTAAAATCATTAAAGTCCAAAGTCAGAAAATAATGAGAGACAGTAGAGTCTCAGACATTATACCCCTTCAGAATACTCATGCCAATGCAAAGCCCCTGTTATTCTATCAACTTTCTAAGTTGGCAAGAGCAATATCTAAAATCTGTCCCCATCTGTCCCCCCATCAGGTCATGCTTTGTTCAGATGTCTTGCCCTAAGAAGCAGAAAGCAATGTGCATACCGTAAAGGAAAATAAAAATAGAATACCATATCAACTTGTTTTTCTGTCCCCAATAAAGTTTAAGCTGAGTGGGTGTGTGCAGCTATGCATAGCAGAGTGTAAACATCTAAAGGAGCTTAATAGAAATATACAGTCTAAAGGAGCTAAATAGAAACATGCATTCAAAATAGCTAAAGTGGAATAATGTAGTGGTTAGAGCTTTCACTTAACATGCAGGAATTCATGGGTCGAGCCCCAATGCAATCCATTCATTTTCATATATGAAACAGAACTAAAATATATAATTTTATAAATAGGTTGTGAATAATATATATTTGTTGACCAGGGTGGTGCAGCAGGTCCAACTATGAGGTGTCAGTGTTGTACAGATGTGAAACCCACATATAAACACAAGTGTACCATACAGTATAGCCACAAAGGAATGTAATATAATGAAAGCACATAGGGGGATGTCATGGAAGGGAAACATACATATCATAAGATGGCATTAAGAAGCAATTGATCCCACAATCCAGATATTCCATAAGCTGAAAGCTGAACATCACTTAATTATGTTCAGCTATGCTTACCCACAGTAAACAGAACCTAAACTGTTATGTTTACCAATAATTAGCTTAGCTAAGCGGATTTGCGCACTGGTAAACAGTGTTTAGTATTTACCTCTGTAAGCATTGCTTATCTCAGCTAAGTGGGTTTGCCCATCAGTTAGCTCAGCTCAGCATATTCAAATTAGACCAGTCACAGCAAAGGGCAGGAATCCAGTCCAACTATCCCGCAGTTGGGAATACAACCATAATCAGTTGTAGCTGATCACTGCAGGCTCTATGCCTGGTGTTGGAGAAGGTGTGTGCTTTCGGGCGCAGTGTTGGGGCATTCAGGAGTTCAGGGTCATGGTTGGACTCCTGGTAAAAAACCATGAAGGGTGACTGCTGCAGGACCAGTACCATGGCTCCCAATACAAAGCAGAGGCCTGGGACAGTCTTGCTCATGACCTCTCCAGTGCAACTGGCATCCCTCAAACTGGTGAGCAGGTCTGGTATCACTATGCTGACTTGAAGCAAAGGAAGAGGGACCTGTTGGAGCAGTGGGTCCAAGATGCTCAGGCATGGAATGTCCCAACAGTGTGTAAGTACCACTATCAATTCTCATCTATCATAGTCCAGCCTAAGTATGACATGGAAAGGTATGGATAAATGTTTCTCTATCTCCTCTACAGCTGCAGAAGAGAGGGCTGTGAAGTTGGAAGCCCATTCCAGCAGACAACTAAGGCTGTGTCATGAGGCTGATGAGTACTAATCTATCTAGCAGTAGTCAGAACGAGTAAATAGAATGCAGTAGAATGTCACCTGCCAGTAGTTAGTAATGTGTACTTTTTGTACTGAATAAACAAGACATTCGCAGAGTAATACTGATGTACAGGATATATATCAGCAAAAGTGTAGCAGTACCTGTCAATAAAACACTAAACAGCAGACTGTTGTGTGTACTTTGGTATATGTTAGTTTGTTGAATGTAGATGTGTAATGTTGACATTAACAGATTAGCTATAAGAAATGTTCCATGCACCAGGATCTGGCCCCTGAATAGTAATACTGTGTTAACCATTGTTTTCCATACTGTAATATGTCAAGGTCCGATTACAGATTATAACAAGTATCTGCCATGCATGAATATCAGAATTACAAGGGAGATTGTCCAAACAGCACACTATTATACTGAAAACAGCAAAGAAACCATAGTTCCTCAGTAGCTGTTTGTGATGAAACACAGTATTGTGTTCTATTTTTGCACAAACCAGCATGGTTCAAATCCTAGAAGTGCTATTAAGCTGTAAGCATAATCTCATCCAATAATCTGTGAATATGTGTAGAAACAGTCAAGTAT
Organism: Protopterus annectens; assembly: GCF_019279795.1. Lineage (NCBI taxonomy): Eukaryota > Metazoa > Chordata > Ceratodontiformes > Protopteridae > Protopterus > Protopterus annectens. Next base: position 433,447,999 of record NC_056736.1, on the reverse strand, counting down.
TGTTAACATAAATTCCTTCCACAGGTCTACAAGGTAAGAAAATGTATAAATGAGCTGCAAGAAGGCTATAATTATACACTGTGTACAACACCCACTGTCCAACCCCAAGGCTGCAAATTACAGCAGGAGAAGTACATACAGCAAGTAGCCCCTCCAAGAAATGCCCCTCAAGGGTCACACTGTCACAGCTAGTGGTCACTACAGCCAACACCCAGGGTGACAAATAGAAATCAAGGTGGATTATGGCTTTATTGGAAAGGCTCACCCAGGCTCTGCTACACTTTACTGTGAGGGAAAGGTTGGTTTGCTTTTTATTTGTTGTATTTTGTATTAGTTTATTGCCTTTTTATATTTTGAATGCTGTGATTTGTTTTCTTTATCTTGTGTTTTGCTTGTTTTCAGCTTTTAACTGCATATTAAAACTTCAAAAGACACGACAGCTCTGTCTCTTGTGAGTCAGGCAGAAATTAGAACTGATCAATTAAGGACTCATACATAAGATAGAAAAGGTCACTTAAGGTTAATCATTTGTGAACTGAGGGGGTGGAGCTAGGAACTAAATCTTCTATTTAAGGGGTAAAATAAAACATTTTAGAGCTTTATTAGAAAGGCTCACCCAGAATCTGCTACACTTTGCTGTGAGGGAAAGGTTGGTTTGCTTTTTATTTGTTGTAATTTTTATTAGGTTGTTGCCTTTATATTTTGAGTGCTGTGATTTGTTTTCTATACCTTGGGCAGGATTCACGAAGCCTCTGTATAAGAGTTATAACTCATACACGGAGGCTGCAGTTAAACGGAGTGATGTCAGCATGCTCTGCATATTCATGAGAGCATGCTGAATCACACTTAAGGCCAACACGGTCCATGTAAGACAGTAGGGGGCGTGTCCGTAGGCTGAGCCCTGTAAGCGGACACGCCCCCAGAAGAGGAAAAGTACCCAAAGTAAACACCCACGACAGAGTCCACGGAAATGTGAATAAACAGAACACAACACATGCCCCCACAGACTATGAACAGAAAACATATAAATAAACATGTTTTATTTTTTTTTTAAATTGTAAAAATGTTTAACCATGAGTGCGCTTCGTTTGCTGGCGTGCCAAGCGTAGCTACAGTTAGCAGTCAGTGGGAAAGCATATAAGAACTAAATATGCAAAATAAGCTAGGAAGCAATAGCGTAGTGGTAGAGATGTTGGCTGAAGAGCAGGCATTCATGGTTCGAGCCCCCACAACACCAATTTTTTTTTTTTAGCAAAATAAGCAGGAAACAAGTCCCTGACAAATATGTACACATAAAACTATAATATATGTAAAATGTAATGAAATAGCCCATTTATATTGAAGAAATGTGAGGTAACAAAAGAATAAAAAATGCCAGATGTGCTCATAGCTGAGCTACAGTTTAACAGAGTGAGTGCATCTTCCCGTAGATGAGCAGTGGTTTAACTGGTGCAAAATGAGTGCCCATAGCTGAGCAGTGGTCTAACACGCTAAATCTATGTGCCCCTAACTGAGCTGAGCGTAATATGCGTGCTGATAGCCAAATGAGGCTTAAAGCAGCGTACCCCATTTGCGAGGAGCTGCGCACCGTGCAAACAAGCTAACCGACGGGCAACGTTGAGCAAGCTGTATCAAAATTGCCTTTACACAGACACACCCCTCAGCATGTCTAGACAGTCATGAAAAATAAAAAGCAGTGGCCAGGTTCGAACCCAGGATACTATACACCATAGTCAAGGTACAAAACCACTAAGCCATGATAGCAGTACCTTTAAATGCAATAATAGCTAATATATAGGAATGAATACAAACTAGAGCATGACAATGCAGGTTTACTGAAGTTGATACAATTCCAAAATGGCCAATCACAGATATGTGCAGGAAAAACTGACTATATAAGCCCCATAGGCGGGAATACACAACATAAACGATTGTAGAACTGACCTGCAGGCAGAATGACAGGAGTAGGAGAGGGTAGTTGCTTTTGAGCACAGAAGTGGGGTGTTGAGGAGTCCAGGTACATGGTCTGGCTCCTAGTCCATAATCATGAGGCCCAACTCATGCAGGGCCAGGTCCTCTGGGGAGCATACAGGGCCAGGTCCTCTGGGGAGCATACAGGGCCAAGGTGTGGGACCGGTTGGTTCATGATCTCACCAGTGCCACGGGGATTCCATGGACTGGTGAGCAGGTCCGTCACCACCATGCGGACCTGAAGAGATGCAAGCAGGACCAACTGAACCTTTGGATCCAGGAGGCCCGGCAAATACCCAATGCCCCACTACTGAGTAAGTAACATTTAATTATGTATGTAAGAAATTAAACTAGCTAATATTATGGAGATGTGTATTCCAATATTACTTCATTTATATTACAGCTGCAGGTGTCCGTTCTGCGAACCGCAGAGCCTATGGCGATAAGCTGGTGCGGTTGCGCCAACAGGCAGGTCAGTAATCCACTCCCAGTAACTGTAAAGAAATATAAAAGTATGACAATCAGCAAAAGAGTGCAGTGTAGTCAGTAAGGAATAAAATCTGCAAGTAACAGTGTGAAAGTGTCTGCAAGTATTGTTTGATTACAAAAGTGTGTTTCAGCCTGTAAGTTAAACCAAAAAATGAAACTGTCTGACATATATTCTGAAATAAAAATGCCCTACCTGTAAGAAAATAGTACACAACCTGCAGCAGGCTGAAAAGTATAGCTGCAGAAGATGATGAAATCACGTTTGAAATATATCCCTGTGGAAATACTGAAACATGACAGAAGTGAGACTGCTGGAAAGGATTGTAATAATTACAGGTAAAACATGTCAATAAAGCCTAGAAGTAAGTACCATCCTGAATAGTAAAATGAAAGCAAGTGAGAGAGTGTGAGAAAGTGTCATGAATCCAACAATACAGTAGTAATAACCCCTGAATAACGTATACTGCAGTCAAGACAGAATGAAATGCATGTGAGATTCAAAACCAAACAGCGAAATCTGTGCAAAGTGTTGCTGCATCTGGAATGTGTATCCCAAAATCTGGATATGTTGCTCTCAGTCTGCAATATGCAGAAAGGATGATTGTCTGATATACCAAACATCCACACTTGTCTACAGCTATATAAAGCAAATGTAGCAGGATGATGTAGCTGAACAAAGCTAGATATGAATGTGTATGAAGAACAATAAAATGTTTATTGATGTTGCAGTAACAGTCCTATCACCAAGTTGAAATAGTTATCATATAGGAAACTGTAGTTAGAACAGTAGTGTGTATATAACTGTAGCTATTAGAAATGTACAGCATATGTATTGTTATTCGAAGGTGTTAATATTACTTTCTTTATCCCACCCTATAGCCACATATAACCCATTCCATGTGAAAATGGTATGTGCAATCACAATTAACACCCCTGGACGTTTGTCCTTTTGGGTCATATATATTTTCATGTCCGTTGATGCATCTGCCCTGTTCATACATCCACACCTGATGGCCTGTTGCCATCAATTAACCCTGCATGTTGTTGGACTGTGTATTTCTGTTCAAATTATGCATGTGTTATGCATGCTGTTCAATGGTGTGAATATCTGGGTGTTTGGTTAATGGGAATACTAATGCATGCTGTTACAACTAATTGTGAATGGTATTATATGTCACTAAACCAAACTGTCATGACATAATGCAAAACATAGGACGACAGGGAAGGCGGGTTCCAGCGGACCCACCTCTCCCACCTCAGCTGGCGAGTGCACCTGGCACTAGTGCCGAGTCTGGACCCTCCTCCGGTGGCCCTGTGCCACCTGCGGGTGGAAGCGCTGCAGGGGATGGGGCTCACCCCCCTCTGCAAATGTGGCCGGAGGAGAACCACCACTCACCCTCCGTAGCATCCGGACTGTGGTGCGTAGGGAGATTCGGGACTCTGTTCTCGAGCCCCTACGCCAGCTCGAGGCACGGGTGGCACAACTAACGGGCATGCCTGTTGCCTGGCCTACACAGCCCCCAGCACAGCCCCATCCTGGGCAGTGAAGGAACAGTGGCAACTGCCTATGGGTGGGGATATCAGTTCTACTGTTGCCATCTGTGGGCTCATGGGCTCTGGATATCCAAACCTCCGTCCCTGTTAATTGTGTAACCCCCCCACATGTGTCATACACTGCCCCTGTATGCGTCTTGTTTGTCTTGTCTGTTTACCTACCCAACCTACCTCCCCAGCTGTACTGACGTCCTTCACCTGACATACCACTCTCACTTGAAAAAAAAAAAAAAAAAAAAAAAAGGGCACTCTGTACCCACAAAAGAATTATGCCCCATACATAGCTGCCCATTCCGCACACATGTCTGCTGGACATGGAACCTATCAATTACAATTGGCTGTACAACAAGTATTATTGTTGTCCTGACACCTCTCTCAGGGGTGGAAAGTTTCAAATGTCAAACCAAATTACATACATATGCACAGCTGTTGCTGATGAAGAAATGGGCAGCTATGGGCCTTACCTACATCCCTCCTGCACATCCCAAGCTTGTTTCCCTACTGTCTTACCCTCTTTGTGACCTTTTTTTCACCACTTTCCTGTCTCCCCATTTTCTTTTCTTTCAAAGAAAATAGCGCGGGTGTGCGCCAGAGTAAGCACCGTTGAGCGGTTGTAAGCGGGTGTGCGCATGTGTGCGCGTGTGTGCGCGGAGCTAACTGCCAGTGCGCATGCGTGAGCTCTGCGCAAACCAGAGCTAACCCAGTTACAACTGCTTAAAAGTGCCTTAATCACTATGATTGACAGGTCCTGTACTCAGTTCAAAAGCAAAATAAAATCCCACTGTCAGTCCCGAACCCAGGAAACCCTAGTCTGTACGACCTACCACTAAGCCATGACTCTTATACAAAAACATTGTGCTAAAATAAATATAACATGTAACAGTAGGGATGAATGTAAAGGGAATATAGGATGTGTAGTACACAAAGCATGTCATTTAAAATTACTGTCAAAACTACTGGATTTCCATAATAGTAGTGTGTGAACAGAAACAGCCATGCTAGTTGGCAGCTTGTAGATAATAAGGTCAGTTAAAGTACATATATAAATGTATGTATATGTACATATATATATATATATATATATATATATATATATATATATATATATATATATATATATAAATATATATCTATATATAGTTGTAGGAGTCAATGTGAATACACACTTGCTACAGGGAACATGAGAGAGGAATGGAGAAATGTGAATATACAACACAGCCTGAATCGTGAGAGAGACACTAACCTTTACACTCACAGAACACTGTCCACAGCATACCAGCATGGTCCCCACCCTCACAATCTGAAAGGGCAACGCCTATCCCACATACCCTTTTATAGCACTGACCTCAAATCACAGTGAGAACTGCATTCAGTACACAACTGGCTGTATGCAATTAGCAAATGCTGGCTTACAATTGGTGCAGAGGCCATCACATGGACCTATGCAGATACCTACAAAAGCATCCAGTGCTAACAATCCCCACATGCAATACATTCATTGCATTGTCTGTAAGCAGACAGAGGGAGAGCGAGAAGTGAGAGAGAGAAAGAGAGAGAGCAAAAAAAAAAGAAAAATAAAATTAGACACTGTGACTCTGTCACCCGAAGCTGTCAGCACTGACAGTAGCAGCAGCAAGCAGAAGCTGTGGTAACGCAACCAGCTGCAACAAACACAGGTAATGCAAAGTAGCAGGTTAATAGTGTGCATACTGTGAACCCTCCAAATGTGTCATAGGTCTATATCCATAGGTATGTCCATGTGATATGTTGTGTGTACGTAGTTCCACCAAAAGGGGATGACCATACATTACATGTCAATCAGTCTTAGGCCATGATCCTGGCAGCAGTTGTCTGTGTGTTGGCCCAGCAATGGCTGTAGTGACTGCTTTGAAAGGTCAGCCAGGTTCAAAAGTCAGGATCAGTCCATCCCAAAGGCACACTGGCTGGGAACAAGTGTCTGCAGGTACCCGATGTCACTGCATATGCATCCCATACTGCATAATTCCATAGCTTAGCAGACCAGACCCGTTATGCATATGATGTGGTAATTCCCAGGGTCAGTCGAGGTGCCCCCTTAGTGGTGTGGGACCACTGTTGCTGTATGCCACTGTCCAGGTACATATCCTATAGTACGGCCAAGATAAATTATCAGTGTTATATGCGGTTGTATGTCCTCTCGGAGTGCCGATAGCACACATCCAGGGATACCACGAGGTCACAGTGATGCTGTGTGTTCTTCTCTGCTGAGGACGGCCCTCACCTGGACATGTGAGATGATAGGGAGGTTACATCCAGCTGTGATAAATATTTCAAATGGTGGGGGAGAAGGAGGGGGGATATGTGCACCGAACATGTCTGCTAGATTGTTGCCAATATCCGTGTGTTTGGTGAATGTTAAGTAGGTGTGTATTAACACAGAGCATATCTGAGGCATGTGGTCCATATGTGTAACATAACTGAAGAAGGCCTTGTGGTCATCCATAGTGTTTGTGTCCATTTCCCTCCCAGAGTAGGCCGTGGCCGTTGTTATGACAGACCGTAGCGTAGTACCAGTGCTGACCACAGATGCCTTCACTTAATGTGAATATGCTCTGTCCTGCAGTAGCCTCCTGCTATTGTTATACAATCTGCCTCTGTCTGGGGTCCACCGGACAGGATGCCTAACCTTTGTGCATAGGGTCTGGGTTAGAAATGTGTGTGCAAGTTCCATGCAATCTGTGGCATGTCCATGGTAAGCATTTGCAAAGGGGTCAGCAGTGTGGCTTGTGGCTTCCACTGGCCCAGTGTGCTGCATGGATACCATCTCAGTCCCAGAAAGTGAATAACTGTCTAATCACATACATATCAAAGTAGTCTACTGTGTTGGTGGTGGTGGTGGGATATGTATATCCAAGCCGAGTAACTTCTGTCCACATCACAGTAGTGGACGGTGTCCCACATACAGTACCTTGGGATGAACCCCCAGAGTGAGGTTGTGCATTGCACCTGTCAGTGTGTGCTGACCGATGGGGCATGCTACTATGTTGTGTGGAATGTGGCAGGTATTGTTGCACAGGTGTTGGCTGAGCACTGATATCTGGCCATGTACTTATGTATCCACCACAACACACACACACGCAACATATGGGAGTAGTAGTATATCATTACACATGAGTATCATGTATAGTATGTGTGCCATATATTGCTGACATGGTCTGCTGATATCCTGTTTGTGTTCTCTTCCAGGGAGATGGGACGACAGCGTAACCCCGCCTCCTCTGTGGCAGAAGATGAGGAGATCCACCAGAGCCTGGTGCGGGAGTATGTCATCCTGTTTTCCCGCACAAGTCAGAATCAGCAGGAGAGGGCCGCACTGTGGCAAGACCTTGTCCGTAGGGTAAATGATATTGGCATGCATAACAGGACATATGAGCAGGTACGACATCACTGCAGTGATTTAATCCGAAGTGTATGGCAGCGTGCATCAGATATCCACAGGCAACAGGTCGCCACAGGAGGTGGGGTGGCCACACATCCCCCCCTCACCAGACTGGAGGGGCTACTCCTAAGTGTTGTGGCTCCAGCCCCGGAACACCAACAGCAGTACACCTGCATTATGATGGAGGCTGGTTCCACACAGCAGCACGACATGGACCATGCAGGTAATATGCCATATGTATACTTGACTGTTCTGTACACTGTATCATATGCAATATCAATGGCACAGTTGTGCCCACTGACATTAATCTCATCATTTCTGCAGGTCCCTCCAGGGTTACAGCAAGGCAGGCCATCCATGCTGGTGAGTGTGTTTAACATAACCTATAATAGTCCTGATAATGCTAGTAACAGTAGTGTAACTCAGTAGTGCTCTGTGTGTATACTGCAGGGTGTGCATTTGTGCATGTGTGCAGGTGTGCCTGTGCCCATGTGTGCATGTGTGCAGGTGTGCCTGTGTCCACGTGTGCATCTGTGCATGTGTGCCTGTGTCCACGTGTGCATGTGTGCATGTGTGCATGTGTGCCTGTGTGCATGTGTGCATGTGTGCATGTGTACACGTGAGCATGTGTGCATGTGCCCATGTGTGCATGTGACCACGTGTGCATATGTGCATGTGTCCATGTGTGCATGTGTCCACGTGTACATGTGTGCATGTGTCCATGTGTGCATGTGTCCATGTGTGCATGTCTGCATGTGTGCATGTGTGCCTGTGTGCATGTGTGCCTGTGTGTATGTGTCCACGTGTGCATGTCTGCATGTGTGCCTGTGTCCATGTGTGCATGTGTGCCTGTGTCCATGTGTGCATGTGTGCATATGTCCATGTGTGCATGTGTGCATGTGTGTGTAAGTGCATCACTGGTAACAATGTCTGGAGACTGTAAACTGTGTTTCCTGTCTTCCTCCCACAGGTTCTGGGGCTGCTCTGGTGACCTGCAGCAGGGAACCTGAATCCTGTGCCACGGCTACTGGTAATGATGATATTTGTGTAATGGTACAGGAAGGTGTGTCAGGGTCTGCCATTGGTCAGCCAATTGACAGTACACAGCTGTCAACCCCATCATTGCGCACAGTCATCCTGCCTGTACATCCTTTGTCACCATTGTCCCTAGGTGATGGACAGGATACAGTGGGCATAGACCAGGGTAATGTGGTACCTGTGGCACATGCGTCCCCACACAGCAGCCATGGGCAGGGTCCTCCGATGGTACCACACAGACAGTTGCCCATGGGTTCTCGTGGGAGCATCCGTGGGAGTACTGCCTCTGGCCAACATGCCCAAAGAGGTCTGTCAACCTCAGCTATGTTTCGGACTGTCATGCAGGCACAGTCACGTATGAAAAGGTACACCAGACAGGGTCTGAGGGAGCTGAGAGCATGTCGCACAGCCATGACAGACAGTATGCGTGACATTGCGGATGCTATCCGTAACTTCACCGATGTCATAGGCAGACGTTGTGGGGACATATTACAGCAGTTCCACGACCAGATGTCCATGAGCCAGGGTAATGGTGGGCGTTTGCGGCGTCGACGTGGCCGTATGCTGGCAGCAGCAGCAGCTGGCAGTCGGCGCGGATGACAACAGGCTCGCGCACGCCCCCATAGTGCCAGCAGCTGCCCCAGCAATGCTGGGTCTGTGCTGTCATCTGAACGCCCCAGGAGCCCACGTGCACGTGGTTCTGGACCATCCCAACAGGGACTTGTGTCCAGTGAACACACTCCCACTTCTGATGACAGTACCCAGTCTGGCTTTGTACTGGATATGGTCCATAGCACCCCTGCCAGGCACAGGTACCGTGTCCGTGCACACAGACACTGATCTGTATGGCCTGCCAGGTGCAGTCTGTGGCTGTCCACAAACCCCTGTATATGGCAGCCATGAGGTGGAACTGTGTGCGTGCATACACACATGCGAAATGTTAACACCTAGGGCAACCACATACACGCACATACTGCACCAACACTGCCCCACCCTGTACTGCTGCCCCTCACCAACACACATACACACACATGTCAATTGGTGGTATCAGTGGCTGACTCAGGCATACCTAATCCACACCCTGTGCATATGATGACAGTGTGCCACCTCCTGCAATCTCTAACATCATTGCGGGAACAGGTAAACACATTGCTGATGCACAGGGTGACTACATAGAAGTGTATTAGTAGTATCATGTTGGTAACAGTACAGTGTGCTGCTATGACTGTGTGTTTATCCCAGCATGCCTGCTGCAGTAACTGTATGAATGTCCTGAATTGTTATCTGCACCCATAGTACATACCAAAGTATAACAGCTGCACATAATTGCATGCCGGTGGTAAGGTTGTCAACAGATAGCCGCATACATGGGTAGCGCAGGGTGAAAGCTAATGCAAGTAGTGATATGCAATGGTGGACATGTACAGTAATGGTGTCAAGTTGCCCACAACGACTATGCCATGTGGATGTTGGCACATGTAGATATGTGTGCAGTACCAATGTAATCCAAATCACAAATAAGTATGACATAATATCAGTTCTACCATGGGCATCTGCGCTGCGTATTCCTGGGTACATGTTGATAGTGCCTACATATTTGCATTGTTACTTACTGTTATTGTTACCCCTTCTTTGTTGTATAATGCACTACTTCCAGCCCTGTTTACTGTAGCTTTGTTTGCATGCATGTTCGCTTGAGGTTCCCTGGAACACTGCTTACACCTGCAATGCAGAGTTACAGCACTTCTGTAGACTTCTAGTGACATCTGCATAGCGTATGATACGTATGTCAACTGTACACATGACAGAACGTCACTGTCTGTCCTGTACGCATGTACGTTGCCTGTGACACATTGCACACGTCTTACCTGGCATTTACCCATGTGTGCAGTCATATATGTCAGTGCTATGAAACAGTAGCGGTACACCCACACATACACACCTTCAGTATGTTGTTCCCCATTGGCCCTATGTGTTGGTACTCACCATGGCAATCACACTACTAGGGTAGCATGTGCAAAGGTAACCTGTGAATCACCTCTATGGTCCAGTTGTGGTTTATGTGAGTCATGTGTCAATGTCACAGCTGCCACATGTATGCAGTCAGCCATCACCCTTGGCCAGGAACGTACAACACATTTGTGGGATGCCACCACACAGCTAATCTGGGGACTGGTCTCTCTGAACCCAGTAATGCCATACCCTGTCAGGTGGCATGTCATATATACTACATCCTGGACAAACGTCAACCCCAATCCCTGCTGCTACTATTGATAATACCCCTGAAGATGCTCCTGATAGTTTTGACCAGTTCTTTACTGAGACATTTCAGGCCCTAACTAGCCATCTACCTCCTAGCTCCCCTGGTCCTGAAAGTAGCACCTCTAGAAAACTACTTGCGTTCAGCTGCCAACCAGTCACCACTTCACTTCTCCGCACCTTGATTGAAACAGTGAAACCCACTACACTTTCTGCCAATCAACTCCCTGCCGAGTATCTATCAAAACCAGATGATGCTATTGCTTACCCCGTCTCAAAGGTAATCAAAGGAACCATGGTAGAATCTAACTTTCCCACCATCTGGAAAATGTCATATGTAATCCCACTTCACAAAGGAGGCAGCTCTACTGAATTCTCCAATTATAGGCCAATAGCTATACTCTCTCCACTTGCAAAGATTATGGAAACTTTCATCATAGACAATTCATGCACCACCTAATCCAAAATCGCATTATGGCAGACACTCAGCATGGCTTACGTCCTCATCACAGCACTACTTCAGGCCTCCTAGCCTTTACTAACACCATAAACCATACTTGCAACACTAATTATATATCCTCAGCCCTCTTTTGGATCTTTCCAAGGCATACGATATGGTTGATCACCAACTTGTACTCCACACCCTGCAAACACTGTCTAGATACTGGAGCCTTCCAATGGTTTCAATCCTACCTGCATGGTCGACAGCAGGCTGGCCTCTGGCAGAACAAACTCTCTAACCTTCTACCTAACACCCTCAGAGTACCACAAGGCTCTATACTAGGGCCCTTGCTGTTCTCCATCTTCATTAACGACCTTTATACTGTCATCCCAAAAGTCAGCTGTATCCAATATGCTGAAGACTCTACTCTGATCTGCTCAGCCACATCTCCAGTAGAGTTATGGTCAGCTACCCAGACCACCTTTAATACAATAGAAAACTGGCTTTCCGAACATTGTCTGATCCTAAATCCCAAATAAACTAAACTGCTGTTATTTCACCAACACGTAGGTCTACTACTTTCACCATTACCATAACATCAACTGATGGCACAATAATCTCCCCTGACCCATCTCCGAAACTATTAGGTGTCATCATAGACAATAATCTCAAATGTGACCTACATGTTAACCAGATTATCAAAGCCATCAATAGAAAACTAGGGTCACTTTACAGAATTAAAGCCTTCCTAGCCCCTCCAGCTAAAGGTGCCATAGCTCGCTTACACCTTGTTTCAACCCTTCTGTATGCATCCCTCTACTCGAATATGAACAAGACTGTCCTTAACAAACACTCAATTTGCTACAACCATATTGCCAGGTTTGCCACTGGGCTGCCTTTTAGGACACATCATTGCATCAATCTAAATTAGCTTGGTTGGCTTGCAATACCCAGCCTAATACAGTATAACCAACTGATTATGGCCTATAAAATCCTCTATAATCCAGACAATACTCCTGCACTTCAAATATTATCACCCCTATAACAATCCTAGACCGCTTGATCCTCTAACAAATTACTACTTCAGACTAGCAGGTTTAATAACACAGCCGGTGATTCTCTCTTTGCAAACCCTGTAAGTAGATCCTGGAACTCACTTCCAGCTGATATTACCCTACTGTCCACCTTAGGTCAACTTAACAGTAGACTCAAACAACATTTGTCACTTAACTGGCTATGTCAATGTATCAAGCCTGGCTAACTCGAATGTGTAAAATCTGTGAACCACTTTACTGTGTAATTTTAATTTAATCCTGACTTGTGCTCAGGACTAACATTAACCTGTGGAACATGTTTGACTTGCTTACTTATGTAATCTCTGTAAATAATCTGTTTGTAATATGTAATGCTAGTATTATGTAATGCTGTATCTGCTACCCTTGTAGCTTGTCTCCACGGGCCTCCCCTGGAAATGGACATGCATCCAGTCCGACTATCCCAGTCAAAAAATGTAGGATAAATAAATAAATCAATAAAATATATTACAGTGACTACAATACAAGTCAGACATTGACACGCACTGACAGCATTCTGAACACACTGGGGCATACGTGGGGACTCACAATAGCAGCCTGCCTGGGCATCACACACCTCCGCAGCTGGCACACAGGCATATGTTCCATCGGAACAGAGCACATGCCACACATGGCACGCACATCCCCTGTGCCACACACTCACAGCCTGTAGGGCTACACAACACACCTGCTACAGATGTGTCAGGTACCTGTCTTGTGTGCTGCACTGGGGTCCTGCTCAACAGGCTGTATCTGGTGAAGGTCACAGTGATATGCCTCAGGGGCACTATGGTCCACCACAGCACACATGCATACAGGTCAGTCAGAGGCATGGACAGATATGACTCACTCATTGACCATGTCAGTATGGCTGCCTGAGACATACCTCTCTGGACTACATGATAGGGAACATAGAATGGATCTCTCAGCATGTGGCACAGGCCAGTATGAGCCTGATGTTGGTTGCCAACATACCCTCACCAGGTATTCTACCACTATATGTGGGAAGGGTGTTGTATGTCTACATTATGCTCAGTCTCCACTGTCATTCATAGGGTATCCACTGGCTGTCAATGTGTGCTTACATGCTAGGGAAGCCACAATGATGTGCAAGGGTCATCTTGCACGTGACACACATGGCCCGATGTATAATGGCAAAGCTCTTTGGTACACACATACTGCCTTATGCTGCAGGACATGGTTTACATAGCGACCTCCATGGGTATCACACAGGTTAGGACACTAACAGTGCTGCTACACAACAACAGCAGTGTACACCAGAAGATGCATGCACCAGACACTGCCCTCAGCATGGTGAACTGCAATGTCTGTGCAGTACCAGATTCATGATTCATGGCTCACAGGTGTTACCCATCACTGACAGGTTATGCCCCATACCATGCCTGTCATCCCCTACACATGTAACACACATGGATAGGGGGGTGGTATCCCAAGGTAACAGAGATACACACACCTCCAGGTTGTTGGCACAGCACAAACCATCAGGGCCTACTCATGTGCAGCTAACAGTGTGTCGGACTGCCATCTGGTTCATAGCCTGGCATACACAACCCTCCCATACACAGGAAGATCACCTATCCTCCATAACAACACTGGCAATATGACAGTCTCAAGAACTGTGTTTATATGGCCGGACTGCATCCAGCCAAACATTGTGTGTGAGCATTACTGTAGCTACAACACACTAGTTGAAGGGTTCACAGCATGTGGTCACTGAATTGCAGTAGAATGACATGTTACCACTACCACAACAGGTGGGAACATGCAGCACCTGTACATCGACTACAAGTGCACTATATGGCCCAGACCAGATGTGTATCCCTGCTGTAGGTCTTTCACCATAGACACCCACACTGTATAGAGACATACCACGTGCGGACCCTGCACAGTAAGACACAGTCATATTGGTATACATTGCAAATACCATTTATCCACTCGAGCATGTGTCAGACATGGTAACTACTGCAGGTCACAGGTATTTATGTGTATGTGTCACACACATACATCATGTGTGCAATGCCATTGCTGGTTTAGGCAATGGCATGTATTGTTATGTACAAACACCCACACAAGGTCATACTGTGTGACACAACCACACGTGACAGTTGTGGGTTACCAAAACATACCTATCTGTACTCTGACAATGGTGATAGACACAGTAGCAGAGCACACTATTGGCATTACTAGCCAACTAGCCCTGTTTGGCTGTGCTGATAGTGTGGTGACATCCCCTGTGTTTACTGGGGGAGTATGCAGCATCTGGTGTATTGTAGTATTTGCCAAAAGGATCTGTTTGCTCACACTTGCATTTACACACACCCTACTACCCCCACACAAATGCACACTTGTCATTTGCAGGATTCATTCCCCTACCTAACTAAGTCATGACACGTGAGAGAGACGCATTAGCAAAGCGCACTATTCGGTTTACTAGATAGTTTTTCTTCTCTGGCTATACTTATAGGGTGCTGACAACATCAGTATTTTGAAAGAGTAATGTGCATCAGGTAGTGTGATCTCCTGATTGCCAAAACTAACATGTTTTTCATACGGAAATGCACACACAAACTCCCCACATCCAAACACACACACATGCCATTTACAGGTTTCAAACTCCTACCTAACTACATTACGATACTCGGGAGAAACGCATTAGCAGAGTGCGCTATTCACATTACTGGGAAGCTTCCCTTCTCCTGCTGTACTTATAGGGTGCTGACATCATCTGTGTTTAGAAAGGGGAGTGTGCATCCTGTAGTGTGTTTTCCCAGTTGCCAAAAGGGGCATTTCCCTCATACAAATTTGCACACACACAGTAACCCCCCTCATCCAAACACACACACTTGCCATTTGCAGGATACAAACCACTACCTAACTATATTATGACACTCGAGATGGACGCATTAGCAAAGTGCGCTATTCGCATTACTGGGAGGCTTCTCTTCTCCTGCTGTACTTATAGGGTGCTGACATCATCTGTGTTTAGAAAGGGGAGTGTGCATCCTGTAGTGTGTTCTCCCAGTTGCCAAAAGGGACATTTCCCTTACACATATTTGCACACACACACTAACCCCCCTCATCCAAACACACACACTTGCCATTTGCAGGATTCAAACAACTAACCTAACTATATTATGACACTCGAGACGGATGCATTAGCAGAGCGCGCTATTCGCATTACTGGGAGGCTTCCCTTCTCCTGCTGTACTTATAGGGTGCTGACATCATGTGTGCTTAGGAAGGGGAGTGTGCATCCTGTAGTGTGTTCTCCCAGTTGCCAAAAGGGACATTTCTCTCACACATATTTGCACACACACACTACCCCTCTCATCTAAACACACACACTTGCCATTTGCAGGATTCAAGCAACTAACCTAACTATATTATGACACTCGAGACGGATGCATTAGCAGAGCGTGCTATTTGCATTTTTGGGAGGTTTCCCTTCTCCTGCTGTACTTATAGGGCGCTGACATCATCTGTGTTTAGAAAGGGGAGTGTGGATCCTGTAGTGTGTTCTCCCAGTTGCCAAACAGGACATTTCCCTCACACATATTTGCACACACACACTAACCCCCCCTCATCCAAACATACACACTTGCCATTTGCAGGATTCAAACCACTATCTAACTATGTTATGATACTCAAGACGGACGCATTAGCGGAGTGCGCTATTTGCATTACTGGGAGGCTTCCCTTCTCCTGCTGTACTTATAGGGTGCTGACATCATCTGTGTTTACAAAGGGGAGTGTGCATCCTGTAGTGTGTTCTCCCAGTTGCCAAAAGGGGCATTTCCCTCTCACAGCCTTTCACACACACAAACCCCACTCACCCACACACACACTGAGCATTTGCAGGATTCGAACTGCTACCTAACTATATTATGACACTTGAGGGAGACGCATTAGCAGAGCGCACTATCCGAATTACTGGGCATCTGTTCTGCACCTGTAGTATTTCTAGGGTGCTGACATCTTTATTTCTACAGAGGTATGTAGATGTAGTACTACCTGTCAGGTGGGGGATAGCATATATATGCATTTGCAGCCACCTACGTCAGGGTCAGATATGCACATTGCACTGGCAGGTTATGTTCTATACCATGCTTTGGGACCACAGGACCTGTAACACACAACACAACCAGTCCAGAACACAACACCCACATCCAGGACACACACTTAGCTTCCCTGGGAACAGTGCCAGGATATGCAGGTATTCACATACACCATTCCAGTTGTTAACATCAGGTACAGGCATATTGTGTGTGAGAACTACTCAGGCCTCTACCACTTTACCCTACAGCCACTACAATTTGTGGGTCCATGTGCTATGGCAGAACCACACACCAAAGCCACATGGGTGAATACATATTGCACCTGTCCATCTGCAATGTGGGTACTCACTGTTCCACACCAGAGGTAGACCACCATTGTTGATATCTGACCATACCCACCTTTCCCTGGACATCCATATCTCATCTCCACCCCCAGGCAAGGTTGTCACTGCACACAAACAGTGTTTAGCACAAGCAGACTCTACACTTGTGTAGACTGGGGTGGATGACTTCAGAGGACCCATGCTGGAGGACTATACTGGCCACTCAGCATAATCCTTGACAATTGCATCCTATGAGCATGTGTACAGTTTGCATTGGTCATGCTATCCCACATATACCCATGACTGCTCTACAACAAGACACCTGTCAGCTGTACACCAGCCATATATGCGCCGTTCAACAGACAGAGTGACCTAATACATTGCAGAGCTGTAGCCCACAGAGGGAGGACATCTGTGGACAGTTCCAGCATGGCACTTCCTTCACACATACTCATTACAACACAGTGTTGACAGTGGAATCATCCAGGGAATGCAGATAGGGCTCCCCTCAGTCTGTTATTGACGGACACCTACTGTCAGAGATCCTCAGCAACCCTCTCACAGCACACACCGACAACATGGCTGTGGCTTAGCACATTCAATCCCTGAGACCTCCACGGTGCCCCTGCTTGACAGAGGCACAGCTCACCAGCCTCATACGTTGCCTTCTGTGACCTACTTTACAGTGGCACGGTAGCCTACTATCCTGGGGATGCAGATGCCAAGCACACTCTGGCTGAGCTGTCATTCCCTGGGGCAAGAAGCCTAGTATTGACCTCTACACCCATATGTTCAATTGTCGGATGCACAATATTTGTTGTGCTGTTCTACTGTTTGCAGGTCTTTATTGCCATAGCATTCCCTGTTCCTATGACCAACTTGTGTATCTGTGGCAGATGTTTGCATATGATGGTGATCCACTATATCACTTATGTCTCTGTGGTCATTTACTGTGTGCACTGGGCTGATTGCTGTGTTGTGGTTGGTTCCTGGACTGACACGTACAAATACCAGATATGTGTGGCCAACTGCTACACGGAGATATGGCCTAAGTGTGTGAGCATGCCCAGTTCAGCCTTTCCATGGCATGTTGTCTGACATATGCCTCATTTATCAAAGTGTGCGAGCATGCCCAGTGTGAACTTTCCATATGTTGCACTCTGAAGTCCACCACATATTTGTGTGTGTGTGACCTTCGACATTATCGCACGTTTATGATTGTGTGTTGGGTGTCATGTTGTGTACTAACTGGCCAACTGCTTCATGTCTGCCCCAACAGGGATTATACTGTGCCTGCAGGAATTGCATGGGATACTTTGCAGACAGTTCTCAACATACTTTCATAATGACCTAACACTGTAGTACCGTATAGTGTACTGGTCCTGTACTTTCACTGTGGTGGACAGTATCCTGGGCTTTAGTCCTATCACTGCTTGACATCTTCATAGCAAGCACAACAGACTGTGTAGGGGCCAGTTGTGCACATATGACCATGTTGCAATATGTTCAGATATGGACTACCTACACCAGGCTCGTCCAACATTGCTAGTGTATTCCATAACATGGGTGGACATTGGCAAACACTAGCGATGTTCCGTAGGCTATTTCTGATGGTAGCCACAGGGTGTGTTTGTCCTTCGACACACATTGTAACTGGAGTTTGCCATTACATATGTCATGGTTGGTATACTGTGCCTCTGTCTACCTCTGACATAACAGTGATACCCAGGGTAGCCTACCATCTCCCATGCACTCATCATGATGCCTCTTGAGGGGTGTCGGTATGTGGCACTCTGGCTGACCTGTACCAGGAGTTTACTGAAGTGTGGGGGTGCTTTCTGTGTTATGGATCATTCTGTACAGCTTGTCCTATGTATGTCAGTGCTGGGGTTCAGGTCTCTCATGTGCATAGCTCACTGCCATTCAGATTGTACAAGGTGCAACATATTCATTCATTCCAGGTTGGACATGGCTTCATACATCAGGCACAGCTTTCCTGTAGCTGGGAAGGATGGCGGTGTGTGGGGCTGCAGTTTGTTTACTCAGGCAACACATGGCATCTGTTCATGCTCTTTGCTACCCCTGGTGGGGTACTGTTGTGGACTTTACAGTTGATGGAGGTGTCTGCTGCGGTATATCCCACAGGGGCTATTGTAGTCAGTTGTGATGCTGATGGAGGATGGCTGCAGAGCCAGAGTGAGTTCCCCTTATCTACATCTGCCAGCCTTCATGTTCAGGTGGGTATATGGTACATGTTTCTGCGAACACTACAGACACATGTTTGTCCAGTGCAGGATATTTATCACCTTTTGTACCCAGGTCTCACATTACATGTTAGGTACCTCATGGGTTAACACCTGTGTGGTAATTTGTGGGCACTTACTGTATATCCACGGTGGTTGTCTATACACTGTTCTGCGATTAGCTTGCTGACATGGCTATGGCTACAGTTCTCTGTTTGTAGGTGGCCCTTTTGTGGGTTGCTTGTGTCAGCTGGGGGTCGGATATGGTGGGCTGTTTGTACTCCTCTGCATACATGCTCAGTCACAGTCCTTCCATGTTGGCCTATACCTATGGGACATGTATACAGAACGGGGGTGGGGGGGCCAAGACCAGGCCTTGTGGGATGCCACTCATATCCGCTTTGTAGTCTGACATGGATGCGGCATGTCTGACAATGTCAGTTCTGTCCTTGGTCTGCTTTGCAACCCCTCTACTGACATAGGGGTGTATATTTAAGCTGGTGAACATATCCATACTGAACACGTACGGTATTGTCTAGAAGTATGTGTATGGTCCAGCTACGCTGTGTGGACCACATAGCCCTCATCAATGACCTTAATGACTGCTTCAAATGGGTCAGACATGTTTAGGGGCTGGTTCTGCAGTTACAACAGCCACAGTGTGTAGGGTCTAGTATCAGTAGGTCCACATTAGCCTTCTGTCTGCGGTACATACTGATCCTTTCCGTAGCTGTGCAGAACAAGCTTGTCAGGATCCTGGGGTGGTAGTTTGGAGTATCCATTCAGGCAACACCTTTGTTGTGATGGACCACTGTTGTTGTACACTGCTCTTTGGGTACATATCCTGTGGTAAGGCTGACATTGGCCAGTAGTGTGATTTTGCATTCCATTACTCTTGGGGTCCATGTTGGCCTCAGCACAGGACACCATCACATACCTTTGCTGCGGTGTGTTCTGCTTTTCAGATGATGGCTGTTACCTCAGCATCTGCAATGTCAGGGGACCATCTGCTGGGATAGGTATTTTGCACTCGGTGGGGGGGTGTTTGCACTGCACCTGACAGGTTGTATGTTAGCAATATGCGTGTGTGTTTGGTATGTTGTTTGTAATATCTGTGTGATTCGGAGCATATCTGTGGATGCCCAACAAGGTTCCTACCATCAGTTGGGTAAGCCTTGTGATTATCCTTAGTGTCCTGTACATTTTGTATCTTCATAGGTTCATGGGTTCATAGTAGGCTAGACACCCTAGGCCATTAGTAAGCCTAGCTAGAGTGTGTGTGTCTTTTGCCACCCCTTGCTATGTTCAATTATGGCCATTTATGAGGTTCTTCACTGTGCCTCTGTCTGGTCATGACACAGTGGGGACCCCCAGTATACATGTACGGTCATCCATCCACTTGGCAATATTCCTGTTGAGGGGTGTCAGTGAGGGGCTCTGCCTACCATGGATTGGGATCCTGTTTCTGGGTGTGGGGAGTTTATGGGTTATGTATCTGTCCCTCCAGCACATCTTATTTCATTATGTGTTGAGGTTGACATCTGTGACTCTCACAGCCCCAATGGCTTTGATTTCCTGTGGTGTAGCATGTCCATTACTCCTGTGTTGGACATGGCCTGGTACAACAGACATACAATGCCTCTGTGTAGGCAGTGTGTGACTGCAGTCAGCTGGGGTGTCTACAGCCAGGCAGCATATGACATATATTTCACACCCTTTATCCTGTTGGTGGGGTAACTATGAGGTCTTCCGAACCACTGCAGGTGTCACGTATGGTACATCCCATATGAGTCATTGTACTAGATTATGGGTCTGATAAGGGAACAGTACAGCAGCACAGTGACCTCTGTTGATGTTGATGTGAATCCTTTCATGATACGGTGTCCAGTATCAATAGTCTTCATAGCCACATTGGCATTGTGGCTGTCACATGACAGATTAATGTCAACCTGTGTCCCTAGGTCCCTGATGGCTCCTTGCATACATAATGGTTTGACACCTATGTGGTACTTTGTGTACCTTGTCTGGTATTTGGTGGGACATTCATACTGTCCAGTGTCTTCGGATGTCTGTGTGGGGTTCTTGTGTGTGAGAGTGTGGTCTGTCACATGCTACAGACTGTACAGCAGTTTTGACTACAGTTATGTGCACATGGGTGGTCCCCGCTGCTTTGTGCATTGTCAGTTACCTGGCTATATGGGTGTCTGTGCTGCATATGGATACTCCCCCTCCTTTGATGTCTTGGTGCAGGTGTTGGGGCCATAACACATGGTATGTGGTATAACCTAGTAGTGCTAGTGTGCTATCACTAGGCCTGCAGCAGGCTTCTGTCACTGGACAGGCATCAATGTTCTCCATAATGGGAAGTGCCTCAGGGGCATGCATATTGCAGTTTACACATCTGGCATTGGTCAGCATTTCCCTTATGTTTCCTACCACTTATGTTTTCTAGGGTGGTGGGTAGTCTTTTTGGCCTTGCCTACATGCAGCTCTATGGAGGCGGCAAAGGTCTTATCCAGTATCCAGATGCACACGGGTAACAGTTGACAGCCATCCCTGTAACAGCAGCATGGCTTGTCATGCTTGACATCTCAAGCAGACACACATTACACCCTCTTGGACTGACAGCTGTAACTGTGCCAGCTGTTAAACATGAGCATTCTGTGTTTGTACTGTGGCATCATTCTTGGTGAGGGTTGGATGCTGCACACAACCAGTGTCATCCCACCCTGGGGTACATACTCGGAGGGACCATCCATGTCTCATTCGATGTTGACCAGGGAGGTACATCTCAAGTAATTCACACCAGCATGGACATTGAGTGCATCATATTTTTGCTTGCTTTGGGGTGACCTGCGTACTTATGTTAAGTGGCATTTTGTGGCAACCTACAAGCAGCTTACTCTACCCTTTCCCTTGTTCATTCTGGTGAGTGGGACAGCTGTGTGCCTGCCTATACAGACACCTATTATGACTGTATCAGGCATGTTGTTTCTCCTTCGGGCCTGTGACTGTTTGGCACACCAGCTTTGCGTACTATTCGTTGCATGTGCTATGTTTGAAGGTTGTGGTTGCTTGTGATCTACTTTGGAGGCTTCTGTTGGTGTGGTGTGTTTGTAATTAAGGCCTCCAGGAATATTTGTCTGTGTTTATGTGTTTGGTTTACAGTTGTGGTAGGTCTATGTGGGACTGGGTTTGTGGTGTATGTGGTTACCTTCTCCTCCTGACTAGTGTTGACAGTACTGAGTTGTTGGAGCTCAACCTCTGGTTTGGATACATGGATGCATCTATCACATATGGTTGTATTTATTGGGGGGTGTTGTGGTTGTCTGTGTACTTGGTCCTGGCATCACATTGCCTCTGGATTCATAGATTATACTTGTTGTGGCTGGACTTAGTGGATTGTATGTGTGGACATATGTTGTTGCCATACTACTGGTCAGTGATTACTTCCCTTTTTATGTTTGCTCTATCATGTGGTAACTTCCTCATTCTCTTGCATGGTTTGGTAACGGCTGGAGGCCAGCATGCCAGACGCCTGCGTGTATGGCATTGTGTGTTGTTGTTATTTGTGATTGCATACTCCAAGCATTCCTGGCTGTGTTCATGGAATGCCTGTATAACATGTTCTGTGGTGTGTCCCATATTCTGCACTTGCACAGGGCCTTTTGTGGATTCAACATCGGTTTTGAGGGCTGCAACCTATACTTTACACATGTTTTTCACTGTGGTATTCTGGCCAGGGACTGGGGTCAGGGTGTGTATATCCAGTGTGATTACTCTATGGTCTGGTCTTACCAGTGAGGGATACACTTCTCATCTTGCCATCCAGTACACATGCTGCTGATTATCACATCCAGTATGCTTACTCCTCTTGTGGGAGTAGTACATTGTTCCTGGGCATTTTGGTTTATGGAATCTGGGTAATTTTCTCCTACTGTGTTGGTGCTAGTACAATGCTACCAGTGTATGTCTGGGTATTTTCAGTCGAGCAATATAATGTGGTTTGGGGGGCTTGATATATTCATGTATTCCGACATAGGCCAGGTGCTGTTCCTGGTATTAGGACAGTGGTCTGCAGCAGGCTATATACTGCAAGGCAGTTTTAGCCATTGGTATTTGACCATGGATATTCCATGCTGCTTCTTGTTGTGGTACCAACATGGGGGTGTGGTTATCCTTGCCATTTCTTGCTAGTCACTCTCCTTTTGTAGCTTGTTCCATGTTTTGCGGCTGTACAGCACAGTATGAGGTGTGACCTGGTAGTGTTAGGGTGCTGATGTGAGCCTTGCCCAGTTCTCTTTTACAGGACTGGTATCTACATTCTCCTTACTGTGTGCGTTTGCACTGCACACATCTTGCTGTTTATACATCTGTCATGGGGTAGTGTTACATCTAGGTTCCTATCACTGTAGAACCTATAAGGTTGGGTTTGTGTTTTGAGACTTACCTATTCAGGGCATGCTGTGGGTACTGACAGCCTTTGCCAGTATCCATGGGGCATGGCATGATAGGTGCACGCCACCCCTAGCAGGTGGTGCATCATGTCAAACTCCGCATATCTTCCCAACCTGTAACACATTGGCTCCTCTTTGACTGACTGCATTACTTCAGCCAATTATTGTACTTGATCTTCTTGTCTTCATAGTGTGGCATCATGCTTGGTGAGGGTGAGATGTTAGGCAGGGTCTTCATGTTTGTATATACTAGATGGTGTTACATTGCTTAACACATGGCAATCATGCCTCAGGTGGTGCTGCAGGGCTGCCTCTGTCAGATGCACATACTACACTCCCTGTACATGTTTGAGAGCAGTTGTGTCATGTTAGGCATCCCTGTTACTATATGAGTGAGTCAGAGAGGAGTATCATTCCCAGGGTTCCTACTGAGCCAGTGTATGTGCTATGCGTTGCCTCTTTGCCAAGGCAAGGGCATACTGGGCACGCCTCCTTCTGCCTACAGGGGCAGGCTCAGGTTGTTCCTCCTCCGAGTCACGCTCTGCCTGTGATGGCCTTGGCAATGGTGGGGGGCTGTTTGGCCCGGCCCTATGCTGGTCCTGCTGCAGCTGTTTTCGCAAGATCATATTATGTAGCATAGCACATACCATGACAATTTGGGTACATGTAGTTGGTGTGTACTGCAAGGCTCCACCAGATGTGTCCAGACACCAGACCCGTGACTTGAGCAGCCCAAACACACACTCTATTACATTACGTGTTTGTGCGTGTGCCTCATTATGGCATTCCTGTTCAGGTGAGTGTGCGTTTCTGATGGGTGTCATCAGCCAAGGCTCCAGTGCATAACCTGCATCCCCCACTAGGTGTCCGTGTGTGATGTCCCCATTGGCAAATGTCTGGTACAGCTGTGTCAAATGCCAGATGTGGGAATCGTGATAACTCCCGGGGCAGCCAGCACACACATTCATTATTATGCCCTGGGCATCACACACAACCTGTCAGTTGATGGAGGGGAAGCCCTTGCGGTTAATGTAGGCCCTACCCTGCTCACCGGCTTGTGCTTTGATGCGTATGTGCGTGCAGTCTATTGCACCCGGTACCTCAGGGTATTCCACTATTTGCTGGAAGAGACGCATATTGCTGGCCAATACCTCACGGGCATTGGGGAAATATACATGATCACCGACATGTGCTGACATGGCATCCAGGAACTGGTGTAGTACCCTGGAGGCTGATGCCTGTGATATCCCCATCATATCGCCAGTTGGTCTCTGGAAGGTACCTGTTGCTAGTATTCTTAGGCCAACACATACCTTGGTTTCCACTGGGATGGGGTCCCCTCTGTTGGTTCTGTGTGTGAGGCATGGCCTGCACAGCTTAACAATTTGCTGCAGGAGCTCTCTGTCCAGTCTATAGCGCTCTACTATCTCCAGCTCATGTAACCCGTGGTAGGTGACCCTGGGCCTGTACACTCTTCTCCGTCTCCTCACTGTGGGTTGTCCGGCACCATCTGCATTGTCACCACCCTCAGCAAGTCGCCTATGTCTCATTATGACAGCTATGGCAGCCCCTAACATTTCTGCTCTGAGTGAAGCTTTTTCAGTTTTCACTTCTATTAGTTTACTCCTGTCTTGCAGTGTCTCTTAATGGAAACATCCTGCACTACTGTTTGCAGAGTTTTAAGTGCTGGGCTGGGCTACTATTCTGTCTGTGTAATTGCCTGCTTCTAATTATTTTCACCTGCTAGCTTCAGCAGTTATCCCTGCTAGCTTCCTATTAATTCTGTTGCTTCCTTTTTCCTCTCTGTTTCCTCAGGGGAGAGCAATGTGCATACTATCTGAAACACGCTCACAGTGGCTTACACGCACGCACATGTGCTTACACGGTTCAGACTCTACTTATTCGGGTTTAAACGCGCGTACACCCGCGCAAACACTATTACACGTCTGCCAACAGCCTCCAACATACTCAGCCTGCCTTACATGCACGCACACCCACGCAAACAGTGTTAAACATCTCCCAACACGCTCCCACATGCTCACACTGCCTTACACGCACGCACACTGTCCTACACGTGCTTCATGGCATGCACACATGCGCATGCACGGCCAGCAAGAAACTTTGGTGTAGGTAACAGTGTACACCTTCCATTTCTTGACTTTCCATGACTTATCTAGTGGCACACCTCTTTCCATGATCTGTGCCTGTCATCTGTCATGTTACACTGGCCTCCAATGAACTGCATTTCTTTCTACCATTCCCCCCTGTGATGTCACCTATCTCCTACTCTATTCCTCCCCCTTTTGTATCTCTTACACTACTCAGACTGTGCTCATTTGATATGTGACTGTGAGATTCAGTATCCGAACCCTCATTTACGTGAGATTGCCTACTAATGCTTAGTTACATGTCTTAGACTCAGCTTCTCCCCTTAGCAACCACTACACGGTGGCCATGTTGGTTTTGGTCTGCTGGTCCCTGCATTTTCATTCCATGTATTGCCTGAAACCCACATTTGTGGATTTATAACCTTCTTTTTTATGGTTTTATACAGCGCAGCCCGTTTGCGTGGGGCAGCACTGGGTTTAAACATTATTATATTTTTAATATTTTTGCATTGGGTTATCTTGCCAATGGCCACATATTTGGCCATTGGCATGCTGCCTGAGTCATATCCAACCTTTTTTTGGAGCTGACATCGCTCCGTTGTGGAATTTGCAGAAAATTACTCAGTTGTCAGCTGAGTACATTTCTGCAGCTAAAACGTCTCCTACACAGACTGCTTTGTGGATCGCTAATATACCTCATTTGCATACATTTCACATGCAAGTGAGGTATTTAGCATGTCCACGCCCAGTCCGTGTAAGAGACGTTTTAGCTGGTCTCTTACACGGAGCTTAGGGCTGTTCCTGGATCGCGAGGCTTGCATGGAGTGTTGCACATCTCTTACACTCCGTGCAAGCCTTCGTGAATCCTGCCCCTTGTCTTTTGCTTGTGTTCTGCTTTTAACTGCATATTAAAACTTCAAAAGACCCCACAGCTCTGTCTTTGGTGAGTCAGGCAGAAATTTTTCCCCACCTCCCTACCATGTCACTGTTGTGTTCTTAAATACCACTGTCTTTCTAGTTGCCTGCCTCATATGTTAATTTGACCATATATCTCATTTCCTCTCTGCTTTCACTGGCTTGTGTGAGTAAGCACAAAATTATAATTTTGTGAAATTGCTCCCCTTCAACTATTTCAATTTATTGTCCATTCTACTGTATTCCATAGTACCGGAATACAAAACTGATCACCCCCTTGCTGTTTTAAAAATAGTGACTCTCCACTAAAACTTAACTTTTTAGACAGGTAAAACTTAAGTTACCTACTTTTACATCTAACTTCTCTAGTGCACACTGCAGTGTTTAGGATAAACCATTTGCTTTTTTTCTTACCTTTAAGCATCCCTGTGACTAGCACTTGTTCTTATACTTGCTGGAAAGCACTAGGAAGCCTTAAACTGATACAAGCACTCAACTCTCCTTATTAATAAGGAGAAATTAACCATAAGCACTAAACAGCCTATAATTGCAAAGTACCTTGCTAAGGTAAGGGAAAACAGCTCCTGTACTTTTCAAAAAAAGCACCAAACCAGGCATGTCCAAGGGTCAGCTTCCACTGAGTTCTCCTGTCCACCTGGTGAATCTGGACATAATGGGGCAATGCAGCAATTGCCTCATGTACACAGACAACCCTCTCCTCCTACCACCCAACACTACAACCTATGAGAGATGCACTTACATAGCCAAACTGGAAGCAAAGCTCTATCCACCCAAGATTGTGCTAGACAGTCAAGAGGAGAAGGATAACACCTGCACTACACCTTAAGCAACACATAGCCCTTCTAAACTCACACCACCAACACCCACACATAGCAACACTAAATCCACATATGCAAAGGCCCTTAATTGTAACCTGCCAAAGCAACAAGGACTTCTGAAGCTGAAATGCAAACACCAATCACAACCAAAGTGTCACATAGCTCACAACACCAGTGTGCCACCCAGCAACAGCCCCTAAGGCAAGACAACGTACCTAACACTTTAGTCATAGGTGACTCTATAGTCAGGCACACTGATGTCCCACTCAGCAGGCTGAACAAGGAGAAAATTACAGTGAGCTGCCTATCGGGTGCCAGGATCCACCATATAACTCATGCACTCAAGTCACTCCACAACAAGTACAAATATGACTCTGTCATTGTCCATTTTGGAGTGAATGACTTGAGACGTTCCTCCCTGGACTACATGAAAAGAGACATGGAAGAGCTCTTGAATCATGTGGCCCAAGCAGGTATGACCCTAGCCCTGAGTAGCATCCTGCCCAGAATTATACCACAGTATAAGGACAAAATGATTGACTTCAACAATTGGCTAAGCTTCTGGTGTCATTCAAAGGGGATCCAGTATCTGTCTGCCTGGGAAGACATGATCGACAGACCACGATGCTTTGCCAGAGATGGTCTGCACCTGTCGCCCCTGGGATTCAGATTACTGGCTAATGCTCTTGCAACCCCTATAGTGCCTTTTTAGGCAAAGTTCAAAGGACAAAAGCACCACCGTAACAGGTAGAAGCATTCAAAATCTGAAGGTAATGCTACTCAATGCTAGAAGTCTAAACCTCAAAATGCACTCTCTCGAGGTACTACTAAAAATGGAGAACATCGATATCTGTGCAGTAACTGAGACCTGGTTCAAGGCTCCAGAGAGCACCCCTGCAATACCAGGCTACAACTCTTACCACACTTTTCGGCCACCAAACCAGGATCGAAACACTAAAGGTGGAGGAGTGTCCATAGTCACCAATGATATTCACACCACCAGGATAGTTGCCCAACACAATGCGTCTGAAATTCTCCAGGTGCAACTAACACTAGCTAAGACTGCAATCCAAATTGTAACTTGTTACAGATGCCAGTTTAGATCGTACCAATTTTATTCCAAGTCCAAAAACACAAAGACACACTATTTCAACAACAACATGAATGCCAATTATTATCGACAAGCGTTTTCGTCTTGTACTATAGACTTCATCAGATGAATGACAAATCTGTTAGTGACCTATATATATAGTGCTATTAATTACATGATCAATTAATCAATGTATAATAAAGCTAGCCTTTAAATAAGTAAAAACACTTAAAACCAAATTCTCATTTGTAGTTATCATAAAAAGAACATTCACAAAATGTATATCCATTATAAATTACATTAAAATCTATAAAAGTACCCTATTCTTAATTTCCCAAGTTGTAAACATTTCGTTTTTTTTTTTTTAAATAATGCATTTAATATATTTAAAAAATATAATAAAATTCATTCTAAACCCAGCACTATTGTCTACAAGTTAGTTACTGCCATCTTGGGGCTGCTCTAGGTAATACCTATTTCATCTTTACAATTTGGCAGACCTTAATTTTAATAAGGGTTTAATAGAAATAAAATCATTTAAACCAGGGGGGTGGTCTGCTTGTAAGGATACCTGCCACCATAATTCCATAAATTCTATCGTATCCTCCCAGGGACCACCTCTGATATTGGTTTTAATTTGTTCTAAAACCATAAATCCAAAAATAGCTT
The DNA here is from genome assembly GCF_019279795.1 of Protopterus annectens. Classification (NCBI taxonomy): domain Eukaryota; kingdom Metazoa; phylum Chordata; order Ceratodontiformes; family Protopteridae; genus Protopterus; species Protopterus annectens. The sequence continues at coordinate 433,419,035 of NC_056736.1, read as the reverse complement.
CTGGGCAATTTTTAGAATGCTTAAAAAGTGCATTAGTTTCTTTATTAACTGAAATTTCATATATATGCTCATATATCCTTCTTTTAAGCATTCTCTCAGTTTTTCCAATATAGAAAGAACCACATTTTTTACACACTGCTAGATAAATTATTCCTCTTTAATCACAGTTGTGATATTCTGTACTATAAACCCATCTTCTTCTACTTTCCAGGTAATATTTATCTGTATTAAGGATATAAGGGCATTGTTTGCATCGGCCACATTTAAATGTACCTTTTCTTCCTTTGTTTTGTGGCCCTCCCTGTTTATTTTCCAGTATACCTTTCATATTAATTGAATTTTCATACGTAATTTTCTGTGGTATCGTCTTTAAAATGTCTAAATCAGTAATGGCCATAAAAGTTTGCCACTCTTTTAAAAATAACTTTTTTACAAAGTTGTTAATACCATTATATTCCAAAATTAAAGTTTGTCCATAATTTTCACCATTTATCTCTTTATTTAGTTCAAGGGGTTTCCCTTTGTTATTTATGATGGGTTGGAATTTAATTAACCTCCCCTCCTCCACTTCTTTTCTTATCTGGCTTACAAAATCAAATGGGTACCCTCTTTCTAAAAACATGTTTTGTAATAAATCACATTCAATAATAAAATCTTGGTTAAGACTAGTCATTCTGCTCCCTCTTACAAATTGCCCTTTAACTATGACCGGGATTCATGAACCTTGCGCCAGGCGGACGCATAGCGTAGGCGTTATAATGCCAAATATGGCCACCGAGCGATTCAGGTACGACTTAATTCCACATGCACTACCGGAGTACGCCAGATCTGCGCAGCCCCCGGCGTAGGTATGCTAAACACCCTATGTGTGGTGTGTCACCATGCAAATGAAGGCATATAGCGATTCACGAAGTGGTGCAGGCGTAGCATAAGCCCACGGCAATGTAAACCAAAAAAAAAGGTTTACATTTCCACAAACATAACAACGAAGTAATGGAAGAGTGTCAGACCCAGGTATCACACAGTTAACATATGCCAATGGCGAAATACACAGACAATGTCAAAAGAAAACATGCACAACACGTAAATAACAACTTAAATGGCATGTCCACAGCAACTCACATCAGAACCCTAGGACATGTTTGCGGAAGGTGCAATTCAATGAAATAATATAACAATGTTACAAAACAGCAGCGTAATACACAGCGGGTTCACAGCATAATACACCATGGTATGCATGGAATGCCACAACCACGGTGCAAGGGTTGCCACGGACTCGCGGCAGTGTTCGGCGTGGTAACTATGAATTAGTAGTCAATGCCATGCAAATGAGGCAGATAATACTGAATCACAAATCCCCCGCCGGCGTAAGGCTGTACCAAACGGCGCAGCGGTAATACACCGAGGAGTGGCTCAGAAGGAATACATGTCATCTGCAGAGGGGTGTGCCACAGTAGCAGGAAGCACATTGGAGCACAGCAAACCTGGGCTGTACATCACAAATCACAGCTGCAGGACCGGGGTGTGGGGTAATAGTTCAGCTGAGAGCACACAATGCACGCAGAAGTGCATGTGTACGAGGATGACTATGTTCCCTTAACCTAGTCATGTGACGTTTGCCCCGCAAACAACATCGGAAACAGGAAGGTGATGTTAAGAATATGAGGAAATGCGGAAGAAGTGTAATTGGAGTACTAATGAGCAATCAACACTAATCAACCCACGAAGGTCAATCGGCGGCAGCTGACAACTCTGCATGCAGAAACCTGCAAAACGGGATAGGGGAGGCATATGAATGCAAAGAAAGTAGGGGAGGTAGCAGATTGCAAAGATAGAAGACCTGACACAGCAGAGCAAAGCAGACAGGCAGCACAACGGCGGCAGCACACAAAACGCATGATATGCCATGTCCCAGAAAGTACAAATGACAGTGCTCTGCAGGATGCATGCCAGAAAATAGTAGGTGCAACATGCAAAAATAGTAAGGGAAGGTCGAAAGGTAATCCATGGCAGGCAAGAGTAATGCAACACCAAAGGCAACAGTGTTGTAGTTCCATCGGTAAAACACAGAATATAACCCCCAGATACGGCTGTACAAACACACCCTATGACATCATCGGTGTGCACAGCACAATAGTATAAAGTGTGAATGCACACAACACACAGCCGTGTATTCCCAAATGCGGCACCATAGGTGTAAACACACGGGGAACTTTTAAAATGTACATGTTGGGTGCTGCCATGGCTGTGATCCATCAGCATGTGTTAGAGACAGACGGTGTAGTGGAGGAGGATGCCGACAACCACCGTAGGCCTCGGAGGAGAAGGAGAGTGTTCAGACCAAGGGTAACCTACCAGGGGCTACAAGACCTGGAGATAGTAGAGCGTTACAGGGTGGACAGGGACACATTACAGCAAATAGTGCAGCTGTGCCGGCCATGCCTGAGAACAAGAAACAACAGACAGGAACCCATCCCAGTGGACACAAAGGTATGTGTAAGCTTGCGAATACTGGCCACAGGTACCTTTCAATGGCCAACTGGAGATATAATGGGCATCTCACAGGCATCAGCATCCAGGGTACTACACCAGTTCCTGCATGCCATGTTACCACATACCAATGAGCATATATACTTCCCCAGATCTCAGGAGGATTTGGCTAGCAATATGCGCCACTTCCACCGTGCGGCACAATACCCGAAGGTACTGGGTGCGATAGACTGTACTCACATACAAATCAAGTCACCACTTGGCGAGCAGGGTAGACGCTACATAAATCGCAAGGGATTCCCCTACATCAATTGCCAGGTCGTGTGCAGTGCTCAGGGCATTATCATGGATGTGTGTGCTGGCAGCCCTGGAAGCTACCACGACTCCCATATCTGGCATGCCTCACAGCTGTATCAGGTATTTGCCAGGGGGACATCCCACAAGGCCATCTCATGGGGGATGCTGGCTATGCACTGGAGCCATGGATGATGACTCCCATCAGAAATGCACACACACACATGCAAGAACGCCATAATGAGGCACACGCACAAACCAGAATAATCATAGAGCGTGTGTTCGGGATGCTGAAATCACGGTTCCGGTGCTTGGATACATCTGGTGGAGCCTTGCAGTACTCTCCAGGCACATGTGCCCACATATTCATAGTATGTGCCATGCTACATAATATGATCCTGCAGAAGCAGATGCTACAGGGACATAACGGTGAAGGGCCACAAAGCCCACCACAACTGCCAAGGCCAGTCCAGGCACAGAGGGTTCCAGACCAGGAACACACTGTGCCAGCCCCAGTAGGCAGACGGAGGCGTACCCAATATGCCTACGCCTTGGCAAAGAGGGAACATATAGCACATACTCTGACGGCATAGGCCCCATGGACTGACACCTCCCTACCTGCACACACAGTGAAATGGACGGCACACAAACATGACCACCTGTAAAGTGTACTGTATGGGTGGCCTCATGTGTGACTCCAACATAGGCAGCCCCCAAACACTGTACACCCAACAGCCAGTGGAGCATGTAATGCCAACACCTGAACAGTACGCGGGTCCGACAGCATACGGCATTGCTGTATGCCTGCCACGTTCGCCTCAAGATGTATACATATAAATATATATATATATATATATATATATATATATATATATATATATATATATATATATATATATATATATATGTGTATATATATATATATATATATATATATATATATATATATATATATGTAGATAGATATAATTATATATATATAGAAATATATGTACACATATACATATATATACTACAGTTAAGACAGGGAATTAGAGGGATATAAGGTGACTGAGATGTAACCCGTGATATCTGTACATAGTATACATAGTGAAACGACAACCTAAACATCCGGGAGGTTCAACATAAGAGGATACCGCCAACCATGGAATGGGTAACATACCGATATGCATAACCACGAGGCAGAAAGATCGCCAGACCACAGTACTGTAACAGTATATGCGCGTGTAATAGTATGATGATATGAAGGGAGAGGTAGACACTGCCGCCGGTGTTGCGGTCCACATAGGTACTGTGTGCAACCATCCCCGTGAGTGCTGTAGTATGTGTACGTGTGCGGTGAGGGTGCCGTGTGCGTCGCTGTGTGAGTGTAATGTGTGTGTGTCTGCAACATGTGTATGTTGGTGCCACGTTAGAGGCAGAGCGGAATATTAGGTTTAGGCATACGGTAAACTAGCCTCAGGCATATGTACACTACTAGTCCCAAAGTAGTAGTGACAGCCCCACCCTGGCTAGGTGTGTCGCGACATAGAACGATACAAAGTGAATATGTCCCAGATGGTAGCACAGGAATATACCCCATATGAAATGGAAAGGACGCATGTAATAGTCATGCCTGTATGTACGACATTGATATGTTAATTGCAATAAGATACGCCGGCAAAGTCACACAGCAATAGGTATGTACCGCAGAAATACGTATGTGCTACCCCAGTACTGACTGTGGCCATGTGTCGGCCCATAAACACTGCTGTGTGTTCTACAAGTGTCAAACAATCAATTCCCATCTGAATATGTGGCAACCACTGGCAAACAGGCTATCCCAACAATAGGACCACAATGACTGCAAATATCTGGGACAGAATGACAAGGGATAGTTGTCACGTACACACAACCGCTGATATACCACAGGTGTTATGGAGGTATACATGCATCAAGCTCACCCGCAGGCGATACCGACACCACATGACAACAGCCCAACCTACAATGCCATAACAACAGACAATTAACTGTCAAATCTCCAAGTAGGGACGGAGCACACAGACAACTATACTGGTTATGTAGAGATGCAAGGCCCACAAACCGTATTCATGACGTACAACCACCAACATCCCCCACTGTACATAATAAAGGAATACAAACCGTAACAGCAGCTCAAACATACAGTTGGTCAATGACATCTGCATAACCACAACATATCGCGTGGGGGACGCAATTAAAGGCGGCTGCATAATTGCATGCATTGTAGAAATGCAAACAATAGCCATGTTACAGTTTTGAATGCAATACTCCGTTATTATACGTCGGCAGGACAGGTACACCCACTTGTTGAAACAAATACTACACCTGTCACACACAATCCATGGGTGACATGAATGCAGACCGTACTTGTTCCCATGCATAGCAGATGCAGTCACACATAACATAAGACAATACAGACCATCCCCACGAAGGTAGGGCGAATATCCAACGCCCAGGCGGAGAATCCAATTATACCCCAGTATCGATGTGTAATTACCGAATGGAGTAGATGCACAGGTGATATGCATGTAATTACTCACGTACACATAGCCGCTGATATACCACAGAAGTTACGTGGGTATACATGCAGCAAGGCCACCTGCAGATGATATTGGAACCAATTAACAACAGCCCAAGCTACACTCCCATAACAAAAGACTATTAACTGTTAACTCTCCAGGTAGGGATGGAGCACACAGACAACTATACTGTCTATGTAGAGATGCAAGGCCCACAACCCGTATCCGTCACGTACAACCACCGATATCCCCCACCGTAGATATTAAAGGAATACAAACTGTAATAGCAGCACAAACATACAGTCAGTCAATGCATCCGCATAACCACAACATCTCGCGTGGGAGACACAATTAAAGGTGGATGCATACTTGCATGCGTTGTATAAAGGAATACAACAGCCATGTTACAGTTTTGAATGCAATACTCCATTATCATTTGTCGTCAGGACAGGGACACCCACATGTCAAACCAAATGCTACACCCTACACACACAGTCCACGGGTAACATTACTTTGAAATATACCTGTCGCCACGCATAGCAGTTGCAGTTACACATAACATAACACAATACAGACCATCTCCATGAAGGTAGGGCAAATAGCCAATGCCCATGTGAGGAATCCAATTATACCCCAGTATCGACGTGTAATTTCCGAATGGAGTAGATGCACAGGTGATATGCACGTAATTACTCATTGAGGAACAGCAATTGGTGGGATGAATTCACATGTTGCAGGTATCGACGGATATAAGGATGACTCTCAGGATATTCAAACCATATGCTCATACCGAACCAGCAGTGTACAACCGAAAGCGAAAGAAAACGGAAAAACGATACACGGAATGAAACACGGAACGAAACACCAACAAGGTATGTAGAACACACGATATGTACGGTTGTGTAACGCATGATGTGTATGATGAAGCTGTACTGTATGTGAATGGTGGTTGTAATTAATTACACTTGTCTGTAATGCAGAAAGTGGTGAAAGGTAGTTATGTAGTGATATCCTGCTGAGCATACCGACGCTTGTGGACACCGTGTGTACAGCAGTGGGACATCATGTACACAGCGGAGACACCACAAGGGATGCCACAGGGGGGGCATTAGAGAGAACAATACCATACCACACGCCGTTGCTGGCAGTGGATGTCCAACAAGGAAGTGCCATAGCAGGGGATAGGACATGTATGTATACTGTCACAGCACGCATGTGTATGGGCATATACCGTTGATGTCATACGTAAGGTGCGGCCGACGTGCAAGTATGCCCTGCATTAGGGGATACTATGTGAAATATGTGTAATGTAAAGCTGTCTAGGTAGATATGACAGATATCATACACAGTATTACAGACATATCATGCATAACACAGGTATTGCCTATTGGTATGTACAATAACAGGATACATATGGCCTGTAGGTATGGGACAGAGTAGTAGCATGATAGCTAGCCAAAATGGAAGGGACACCAAGTAACCATGCCCAAAGGACCTGTAGCAGCTGCACAGGTGCACAGTGGGCAACAATGCAGTCTGGCAGGTCCATGCGTAAACACATGTGCAGTGTACACAGTAGTGTCACCTCCCCATGGTAGTGTCCTGTGAACAGCAGAGGTGGGTGTCAACTGCACGTCTACACAGTACCGCTGCTGTGGTGGTACCAGGACTACGTGTCACTCAAACAGCAAGGGAGGTATCACATGAACAGTGCTACTGTGTGTCCCTGCGGGATGTGCACAGGACCTATATTCCACAGCATGGTGTGTGTTGTGTTTGTGGAAGTAACACAGAAGCCCAGCCCATGCAGTGTGGCGTGTGTGCACATATCCTGGAGCAGTCCGTTCACACTGCCCACCGCAGATGTCATGTATGAGGAGTATATGCATCAGTAATGTGGAGGACATGGGCCGTGTCAGAGCAGAAGACACCCCTGAGTATGTGGTATGCAGATGTGTACAGATGTGTTGTCCATATGTCAGCCGCATATGTAAACCGTCTGAGCCCGGTAACATCGTGGCATGACAATGTTGTGCCATGTAAAGCTGTAGCTGTTATTGAAGGTACACCATAAATGTGGTATTGTACCCTTGACTGTGTCTAGATGTGTGTATTTCACAGGTACAATGGCTACCTATGTACCAGCATCACACACAGTACAGATAGTTGTGGCCTTGCAGAAGGGTATCCATGCCACAGTGGAATACGGTAACCACAGGACTGTGTGTGGCATATGTGTGTACAGCAACCATGTACAATGTGATATGTATGTACGGGACCAGTATCCATGTGATAGTCAGTGGGTGAATGTTGTTATGCAAAGGTGATGTGCATGCACCATGTGTCATTCATCCTGATGCCATGATACTCATATGATGTATCCGCCACACTGACACCCGTATGGTTGGTATCGGTATGAGCTGGTGGAGCAATAATGGTGCTTGGTATGTAGGCGTGGGATATCTAGGCATGGACAGTACTCTGTGACAGCATGTTCTGTATGTAAGCATATAGTGAACATGAGGGGCCCCATGACTGAGGACTGTGTAATGCCATATGTACCTGACATGTAGTAGGTACTATGGTATGCTCGCACCACTGTGTGTCCTGTCCATGAGCCACATAGCATAACATCCTGAGACACAGGGTATGATGTGCAGGTGGATGTGTAAGTTGCCAATACCAGAACGTGGAATGGTGCTGAAGGGCAATGTGAGGACAACGTCTGATGTGTCGGCCTCCGTACCACCCCAACTGCCCATGCAACGGTATGACAGGTGGGCAGCATGTGTATGTGCCGTGCTGTGGCATACACAAGCCCAACACGGGTGCTAGGAAAGGCCTGGAGGCCATCAATGTGTGTGGGAATCATGTTCGTGAGGATGTGCCCCATTGCCATTCAGAATGGTCCAGTCATGGGTGTATGACTACAGTCCCACACGTGCAATGCAGTGCCACCCGTGGGTAGTGCGAGAAATGCCGCTGTGCGGCGGTCAGGGTACACAATGTCCGACAACAGACTAGCAGTGAATATAGTGGCCTGGTGCGGAGACATATACCGAACAGGTTGGTGGGACATTACAGCCAGGGACATCGGAAGGTGACATCAGGCCAGCGTCCCAGGACATATTGTGTGCATGTCAGTACCGTGTATGTGTCCACAGGGACACTACGATGTCCATGTACGGATTGCGACCCTGTAGTGAGTGAGAGGGTGTATTGTCAGTAAGTACGCCATCACCTGGCACGTTGCCAACATTAGCTCGGTCTGCAATGCCTGGGTGACTATTGTATGTGACATCAGATGTGGATGTAGCCAAACAATACAGACATACCACCACAATGCCTGAGGCCCCACACCACAATGTGCGGCAGTCATGTTTAGGTAGCTAGCCTTGGAGTATGTGATGATGGACCTCGAGGACCCACCATGGCTGACAAGTGATGCACCCCACACATGTGAATGTACACCACTGTGCAACAGCCTGCACATGTGGTTGTACATCATATGTGCATGGAACATGACCACCACAGTGGCATCTGTAAACAGGTCAGTACCGCCATGTCTCTGTGTGGAATAGCATGGTTTCTGCAATTGTGTACATGCTACGGAAGCGCACGGTGGTATGTGTCAGCATATGTATGTGCACTGTCCATCTGCTGGGTTGTCATGCCGTTAACAACTGCTGTCAGCAGACGTCAGTAGTACAGGTTGTAGTACACATGTTCCGTGTATGCTGCGATGGATGTGTTTCCAGGGTGTGGCTAGCAGGGCCGTGTAGCATATGTGTTTAATCTACCAAAGAGGGGATAACCCCAGGTGTGTCACACCAGTCACATGGAGGTATTGTGCATGCTAAGGGTAGTGTAGGTATGGTATGTGTTGTGTAATGTGTCATCCAGCTGAGCGGAGTGCATGACTCAAGCATGTGTAGGTACATGGGTGTCTATTCCAGGGAAGTGTGGGTTGCTGTCAGCACATGGCAGTATTAGCTGTCTGAGGCCCAATGTACAGTATAACAACACAGACGGTATGTAACCTGTGGTGTACAATGTCTCCTCTGTCGCGTGCTACAATGTGTATAGCGGTCACAAACACGGGTATCTGCACATGGAGCACCTATGATGCATTGTGTTAGGCAACTATCCAGGATGTGTGCAAAACACTGTGTGATGTGTGAACCCCTCACCTGTGGGTGTTCCAGTCCAGGTATCTGCCTGGGAGGTACGATCCGTGTACAATCCCTACTCGCAGGCGTGCTGCGCAGAGCATGGAGGCAGGTCCCAGTCACTGCAGAGATATGCGAGTGGTGCAATAGTGTGTGTGCCTCGCTTGTGTGCAGCACAGTGGAAGATGCAAGCATTGTCCCACATGACCCCATGCCGTGCCTGCCTGTTACAGCCCTGCCGGAGACAGTTATGTGAAACTGCCACAGAGGCAGTATAGCATGTGAAGATGTACATGTGTGCTCCACACCCCAGGCTGATGGCTGCAGGTCATGAGTGCCACAGCATTGTGGTCGACCAGGACTGTCATAGCGGTCAGATACCACATGCCTGTACAATAACAGTAGGAGCATAGGCAACAGTTGCAGTGACACAGTAGGTCAATGTACAGTGTCCCTGTGTCCAGACCACTGCCTACTGTACACTTGGCTAGACACACACCCAGAGGGCTATAACACCGGTGAGCCATTGCATGTCCCAGTACACATAGTCTGTGTATTGCCATCACAGGGCAGTCACAATAACATATTGTATGAGAGATATATTGTACCAGGTGATGTGTCATGTGTGCGTATGTTGAGTTGCAGAGCTGTTCACCCGTCTGCAACATCTCAGTGCATGATGCCTTGTGTAACATGATGTGTGGAACTGCAATGTGATCCACAACGGGGTCATCCATGACTGGTGCATTGTGAATGGTCTAACCCATGGGTCTGCGGGATATACACTGGTGCTGTCGGCTACCATGCTGGGGGCCACCAGTGGTGCCTACAGTGGTCATACAGACATACTGCATACATTGTTCTGGCAGGAATGTCCATTGTTGTAGATGATGTGGTACTACGTGAAGGTAGGGGTGTGTGTTGTGAATGTTACCCATCCAGCCGTGACCGTCAGGTGCAGTCATGGTTGTCGACAGCATCACACCCATCCACAGCTGTCAGCACCCTGTCCCCAGAATGGGTAACAGTAGCCCTCGTACTGTGTGACTAATGTGCAGATGGCGGAATACCTACTACTGGCTGGCTAACAGTGTCATCTAGGAAGGCTATATGATGGCTGGAATATGCTGCTCTAATGTATAATTATGGTATCCCAAAGAATTACATTGATTCACATATAGTAAGCCATGGCTGGCATGTAAACCGTGTACAACAATGACTGTGTGACAGACCCAACCAATGTGGAGCCGTGATGAACATGCACCCGTTAGAACACCAAATGAGGTACGTTGCACGTAATGATGTACAACTGACAGCTATGGGCACAGCATGGATGCAGAAGCACATCCCCCACAGGCAGTACCGCTCCATGTTGGTAGGGGGGCATTGCACGAGTACATGTGACAGTTGCTGTATTGCCACATGTACGGCATATCCGTCATATAGGGGTAGCACTGGTACGTGACTGTCGGACATGCCTGTACATATGACCATGTCCCACATGATATGTGTTACGTGTGTACAACACCTGTCGTACCTTCACCAAGCTGTGAAGTGTATGGCTGCCAGTGTACCTGTGTGACATGTTGTGCAATGGGTGCAAATGTACGCAGTAGCGCATTACATGCCCACATGTCCTGCACAGGTGCATAGCCTGAACATACAATACAAATAGGGTGTTGGATAATAGCAACCCACAAGAGGTGATGGGTACGGGTGGCAATCCACTATCACCTTTCCGGGTAAGGTGTGCATGTCCATGACACATTAGCACCTGAGATGTTAGCAGTACAGCTGTACAGGGCGGCATGCATATTTGATTACAAATACCCTTGCGTGTTCCACCACTGGCCTGTTGACAGACAGACACCAACACAATGTGCAGCATTGACATGTGCAAAGCACATCACCGCTGGCTACAGTAGAACAGGGTTACTGTGTTGACATGTGCACAGAACATCAGCGCCAGCCATAGTCGAACACGGTATGTGTTGAACCCCACCGTCATTGTAGCCCATGCCACAGACAGACGTGTTATGCATCTGTGTATGTACGGCTGGGAATGGCTCTGGCCTAGCAGTATAGCTGTGTCAGTGTTGCGAACAACATACTGAATGGGCTGTGTGTGTGAGGTGTGCATCATACATGTATGGTCTGATGGATGATACCAGCAGTGCCCCCGCTATGTGAACATCCCCGTCCCCATAAATGAATACCTAGGCTGTGATCAACACCATGGTCACTGTGGGAGGGATGGTGATGTGCGGTGCACCCACCGACATGGTGGTGACAGCAGACACTGGATGTAGACATATGTGGTACCCATGTCAGGCCAGGGTACCATCCATGTGCATGGGATATCACCGTGCAGGCACATACAGCACTGTGTTGAACAATATCACAGCACATAGCACCTGTCAGGGGCAATGTGTATGCATGGATGTGCGATGCCAGCATGCACTATACACACCCCCACCAAGCAGCATGCTGCCTACCTTGCAGAAGGCCATTGTCCACACCATGATGATGGACATGCGACATGTCCATATACCCATAGAAATGACATATGGAATGGACAGCCATCCTCCCAATACTGGTATCCCACAGGCGGGACACATCCCTGTGCCATGTATGTGATATACCCTGCCATACCATGCAGCCCTGTCCAGCAAGGCTGCACGTGCCATCACAGTCATACATGGTGCGATGGCCACATGGCACTTGCACTATCAACTGACCAGATCAGTAATGTGGCACTGATGCGCCTTATGGTGTCACAAGTGCTGTGTGTCAGTGTGTACAACGTGCGCGCGCACATGCTATGTATGACCATCCCTGCTAATGTCATATGATTAGACATTGTCCCATGTGTATCACATGTGCAATACAGGTGAGCCGTGGCAGGTTGTCCAACACCCGTACAGTGCTGAGTAGATGTATATGGCACAACACATGCATGTACAGGTGTCCATGTGTATGTGTGCAGTGCCACCGCTGACATCCATAACGGTTGCGTCTGTAATGCTATGTGACATATACACAGCATCCAGGTGAACAGTAGAACTGTGCACACATCAGGTCAAGTGCTGATTGGTATGAACACAGGTGCAGGCAGGTACACATGTCCACAGCAGGTTACCATCTACATGGGGTATGTACAGTGTGATGAGTTGACACAGAGATATGATATGATACCCACTGCATAACAGTGTGACAGGTGTGACAGCAACACGTCAGCTGTGTCAGTGTCATGACGCGTCTCAGAGATTACTGTGCAGATGTCGTACATGTCATAGCAATGTATGTTCAGCGGTATGCCAGTACATCAGTGTGAATGTGACCTGTCACCATCATTATGTCTTATAGATAATGCCTCGTTCAAGACTGCCAGCCTTCAGCCACCAGGAGGATGAAGTAATCATACTGTTGCTCCATGACAACTATGACTTGCTATTCAGCCATGTTCCACAGCAAGCGCAGCAGCGGGATGACCTGTGGCAGGATAGGCGCAGGAGGGTGAATGACGTGGGTGGCAACAACTGCACCTACCAGCAGGTACACTGACACTGCACAGACCTCATACGGCACGCGAAATAGCGGGCCGCCGCAATCGCCAGAGAACAAGGTGGAACAGGTGGTAGGCCACCAACCCAGCCCCCAGTCACACACACGGAGGAGCTCCTGGCCAGTCTGGGGACACCCAGGGAACAGCATGTAGAAACACTAGCCACCATCGTGGAGGTGGGTGTCTCCCAACCAATGAGCTTGGAGCTGCTTGGTAAGTCAGTCTTGCATATGAGTATGATATCCACTGTAGGTGTAGGTGTCACTGTACATCATGTAAAGTAACAACACATGCCAGGTATATGGGCACACAAGCCGCATACTACAGTATGCTACATTGTGTTTGCAGATGTGTGCATACCACATGCTATCACACAGGTACATGATGTGACATGCACAGTGTGAACTGTGGCTGTCATACAGTCATGGATAATGTTTATACTGTTGTGTCGCCCCTATACAGGTACCTCTGGCGTGTCGCACAGACATGGGTCCGTCGCAGGTGAGACTGTTGTTAGTAACAGGCATGTTACAGTGTAGAGTTATTCGCCATGTGGCCAGGTATAACATGCACACCTGGGTTTTGTTCCAGTCACGGTATACAGGTTGCACCACCAGACACACACATGCCACCCGTGTGCAGTAGATACAACTGTTATTATACACCGGCATGAAACCACAGTACCTGTCAGTGTGATATGTGCAGTCAGCTATGCATACAATGGTGAAGGTGTTCTACAATGGATGCATATGTAGTATGCATTGGAACACCATTCGTGGTACGCACACAGTACCACACAGTGAGCAGTGATCTGGGCAGCGCACAAGTGTCACCAATGTGACATATGCCCCTGCATTGTGTGCACACGTTGTGACATGCCACCTGACATGTCCCACGCCCATGGTGTTCTGTCTGCAATATTGTCACACCGTCACATGACCTACACCCGATATAGCAAACATCCACACTGTTGTCTGCATAGCCCTCTGGATTGTGACACCTCCGACATGTATGGGTGTATGTCACATGGGACACCACAGGAATGGGTATATGATGCCCATCACACACAATTGTCCAAGACCCAGTCACACATGGCCATGGGTGATAGCCACAGGCATGTTGCCACACAGTACGTCTGATGTGGATAGACACCGTTGCACATTGTCCACACATAGTGCAATCATAGCTGTAGTGGACCACCTGTACATTTGATGTGGTACACCAGACAACTGGAATGCCTGTCTGCAGCCACTGGAGGTGCCACCGATGTCTACCATATACGTGCTCTGGAACAGCATGACTGTGTTGCAGTCATGGCAATGCAATGCGTCCATGTTATGCATCGCACAGCAACATACATGCGTCCTGTTGCCATGCAGTGGCACAGTGCCTGTACTCCCCACTGTATAGCTATGTACACGGCTCACACTAACCACACCTGCACATACATATTTGCTAAACATGCATTCTATCTGTAGGATGTACACACAACACTGCACTGTGAAGCCCATTATGATGCGGTGCATGTGGCGGGACACCATTGTCACACATGTCCACATGTTACCGCACATGTCGGCGGATTACATGTCAAGGTAACGTCAGCCATGTGTACTGTTAACCTGTCTGTGGCCACATGGTGTATCACGGTGATGCATGCAAACTACCATGATTGTTTGTACTGCATGCCTACTGATATGACACCTGCTTGATGTAGTGTGCACCCCAGGGCGGTATGCATACTAACACTATTAATGTCTGGGCTGCATTCCCTGTGCTGTAGTGTGGGAATGCTGCATGCCATCTGCAATATCACATGCATGGTGTGTCTGCGTGTGTGTGTGTGTGTGTCTGCATGTGTGTGTGTGTGTGTGTGTCTGCGTGTGTGTGTGTGTGTGTGTGTGTGTGTGTGTGTGTGTGTGTGTGTGTGTGTGTGCATGTGTGTGTGTCTGCGTGTGTGTGTGTCTGCGTGTGTGTCTGCGTGTGTGTGTGTGTGTGTGTGTGTGTGTGTGTGTGTGTGTGTGTGTGTGTGTGTGTGTGTGTGTGCATGTGTAATGTACCTTACAGTATGTCTTTGTATTCACAGGTGGTGTAGGTGCGTTCCCCTCCTGCGGTCCATCTGATGTTAGTGTCCCCACAGATACTAGTGGTGATGACCATATGCATGAGGTACATGCAGGGTTGTCAGGGGCAGAAGTTGTGCCATTGGTTACCATCCCACCTATGTCCCCCTCATCCCCACACACGGTTCTGATGCCGACACATACCACATCACCATTGCCCATAGAGGAAGGACAGTCAGTGTCTGTTGGCATTGAGCAGGAATGTGTGGTGGCTACAGAAGGTGCGCCTACACACCATGTTGCCAGTGTAATGACTGGTGATGTGCCACACAGGCATGTGGCTGGTGCTGCTCGTAGGAGGACCTCTGGCAGACATGCACCTGCTGTACAGGGCACAGCAGCTGGTATCACCAGACGAATGTTCCAGACAGTAATGGCAGCACAGGCATGTGCAGAATGGCAGAACCAAGAAGGGCAGAGGCTGCAGAGGGCTGCAATCCATTCCCTAAATGACAACATCCAGTCATTGGCGAATGCTCAACAGCAGATTGCTAATGTACTGGATAGGCGATTAGGTGAAATGGTTGGAATCTTCGACCGAGGCATGGCAATCCGCGAGCGTGAGCTGTCTGTGCTGGAACACCTGGTAGGGGTGAGGTGTAGGACACGTGGGCATAGGCCAGCAACACCACCTAGTGTAGGTCGACGTGTGCGTGCCACCTCTCATGCCCACTCACACAGTGCCGGTAGCAGCAGCAGTGCAGCTGGTGCTACACCGTCCACACCAGGACACAGCAGGTCACGTGGACATGGCCCTGGCCAGTCCCAGTGTGGACACGGTTCCAGCGGACATGTGTCATCGGACAGTAGCCACTCTATACCTCCACCCGGTAGTGCTCATGCGACCCCAGACAGGCACAGGTCACGTGGCCGCAGACAGACACAGTGAGCCATACAACCTGCACTGTACAGTCTGGGGCTGCCAATTATACCCCGTGTAGGCATCATATATGGCTGAACTGTGTACACACATACCCACACACGGCAGACACAACTGTAGGGCTCCACCACATCCACATGCATTCTGCACAGTCATGCCCAGTAAACTCACCGGCCCTTACACACACACATGATATCATCCATTGGTGGAGCCTATGCCCCTGGCAGACATATCACCCTGTGCATATGATGAAGCCTCTGCCGCATCCCTGTCATCCACACCATCGGTGCAGGGTTATGCAAATATATTCTGATGCACAGGGTGGACAACATAGTGAGAGGTGTATGTGATACCTGTGTATGCATAACGTGTGATGTGTATGTTGCAGTGGTTGTGTATGAAAACTGACTGGTGCGTATGTGACGTGGGTTGTGTACTGTCAACATGCAGCAGACATACCATGTAGTGCATGTGCAGCATGCATTGAGCTGTGTTCACGGTATGTGTGACGGTTACATGTGTAGCACCATGTTGGTTCTGATAACCTGAATCCCTCCTATGGTGTACTCGCATGTGCCTACAGGGAGCACTGTTATCGGTCCCCCACATGTAGCTGTGGATTACCCACAGGCACATCTGGCAATATCAGCATACCACATGTACCCGCAACCTGCCTGGACACCTACATAGGTTCATAGGTGCATAAGTACATACTAGGCTATCTGCCCTAGGGCATTTATAAGCCTAGCCAGAGTGTGTGTGGCTTTCACCACTCCTTAGGATGAGGATACTATACCCATTAGTTTGCTGTGCCTCTGTCCGGCAGTGACACAAAGATGATTCCCGGGGTATACCTACGATCTCCCATCCACTCGTCAAGCTTTCTCTTGAACAGAGTCAGTGAGGGGCTCTGCCTCACAAGGACTGGGATTCTGTTCCATAGTGTAGGGAGTCTCTGGGTGATGAACCTGTCCCGCCAGCACGTCCTATTTATATCCGTGTTGAGGTTTGTGTCTCTTGCTCTCGTGGCTCTGGTTGATTTGAATCTTATGAGGTGGAGCATGTCCATTAATTCTGGGTTGGACATGGCCTTGTATGTCAGGCACAGATCACCTCGGAGCAGACGGTATGCGACTGTATAGAGCCGGAGTTTCCTCAGTCGGGCTGCATGTGACATATGTTTGAGCCCCTTAATCCTTTTGGTGGGGAACGTTTGGGGTCCTTCCAACTGCTGCAGGTGTCAGGTTAGGTATATTCTGAATGGGGCGTTGTACTCAATCATTGGTCTGATAAGTGAAGAGTACAGGGGTACAATGACCTCCCCTGATCTGGATGTGAATCCCTTCATGATCAGGTGGGCAATGTAGAAAGTCTTCCTAACCACATTGGCAATGTGAGTGTCAAAAGAGAGGTTACTGACAAGTTGGGTCCCCAGGTCCCTAATAACGTCTTCTGTGTTTAATGGATTACCACCTATGTGGTAATTAGGGGTTACCTTGTTTTCCCAAAGGGTATGACTATACCTTTCTTGGCATGTAGCTTAAGGCCATGGCTCTGGCACCAGTTATCCATTTCTATGAGACCTCTGGTGGATGTCTGTGTCTGATGGGGTGTCAATTATGGTGCCCAGTTTGCAGTCATCTGCATACTTTGTCAGCCACAATCCCCCTATGTTTGCCTGCATGTCAGAAAAATAAATGCCGAACAAGAGGGGGCCCAGGACTGAGCCCTGTGGGACACCGCTCGTGACCGGCTTAGAGTCTGACATGGCACCAGGAACTCTAACCCTGTGGGTTCTGTCCTTGAGCCGGTTTGCAACCCATCTTGTGACATATGGGTCTACATCTACACTGGTGAGCTTTTCTATGATGCCCGCGTGGGGTATTGTGTCGAACAATTTTGCTAGGTCAAGGTAGGCTGTGTGAACTGCCTTACCCTCATCAATGGCCTTAGTGACTCTTCCGAAAAGGTCGACTAGGTTCAAGAGGCAGGATCTGCCCTTGACAAAGCCGACTTGGGTATGATCCAGTGTATGTAGGTCCCCAATGTCTTCATTTATGAGATCCATTATGATCCCCCTCCATAGCTTTGCAGACAAGGCTCGTCAAGCTTATAGGGCGGTAATGTCCAGGGTCCGTAGAAGCACCGCCTTTGTGGAGTGGGACCACAGTTGCCGTACGCCAGTCTTTGGGTACGTATCCTGTAGTAAGGCTAAGATTAAACAGCAGCCTTATGTGCGGGTTTAGGTCCTCATTGAGGTTGTGTAGCACACAGCCGAGGACACCGTCCGGTCCCATTGATGCTGTGTTTTCCACTTTAGAGAGAGCAGCTCTCACCTGGGCATCTGAGATGTTTGGGAGGCTAGACTCTGGTGGGATAGATATCTCTCCTCTTGGGGGGGAGGGAGGGGAGAAATATGCACGGAACCTGTCTGCCAGTATGTTGGCAATGTCTGTGGGTTCAGTGATCATTGTATCATTCTGGACTAATTCCAAGCATAACTGTGAGCTTCCACCCATGTTTCTACCATAGCTAAAGAAGGCCTTATGGTTGTCTTTTGTGTCTTTCGCGAGTCCTCTCCCACAGGTGGCCTTGGATGATTGTATGAGTGATCGTATTTCACTGCTAGTATTGATCAGAGATGCCTTCTCTTTTAGGGATTTTGCTCTGTCATGTAGTAGCTTTCTCCTCTTGTTGTAGAGTTTGTTTATGGCTGGGGTCCACCAGACCGTGCGCCTGCCTTTGGTGGAAAGGGTCCTGATGTTATTAGGGATTGCTTGATCCATACATTCCTGGAGGTGCTCGTAGAAGGCATTTGTAAGGGTTTCAGCAGCGTGGGTTGTGTTTTCCACTGGCTCGGAGGCCTTGAAGGGTACCACTCCAGTCTTAAGAAGTGTGAAGTTTGCTTTTGAGAAGTTCTTCACCGTGGTCTCCGTTGCTGGGGTTGGGGGCGGGATGTGGATCTCCAGTGAGATTAATTTATGGTGTGATCTCACCGATGAGGGATATAAATCCGGTGTGGAGCATTTCGTCCCCATGTGTGATGATCAGGTCTAGTATAGTTCCTCCTCTTGTGGGTATGGTGACTAGTTGTTCCATAGCATTTGGGTGTATGAACTCCAGGAACCTTTGGGCTAGGGTGTTGGGTCTTGGGTAATGTTCCTGGTCTATGTTTGGGTAGTTGATGTCACCCAATATGATGGTATTTGGAGAGACATTCATACTCTCCAGTGTCTTCAGGAAGGCTGTGTGGGTATCCTGAGCTTGGGAGGGTGGTCTGTAGCATGCTACAAACTGTAGGGCAGTTTTACCTATGGTTAATTGCACCTGGATGGTCTCCGCTGCTACGTGCATTGCCACTAACCTGGAGGTGTGGGTATCCTTTATGCATATGGAGACTCCCCCTCCTTTTGTGGTTCGGTCCGGATTTGGGGCCGGAACGCGTGATATGAGGTATAACCTGATAGTGCTGGGGTGCTCTCAGGAGCCTTGAACCAGGTTTCAGTCACAGCACAGACATCAATGTTCTCCATGCTGAGGAGGGCTTTGAGGGCATGCAACTTGAGGTTTAGACTTCTGGCATTGAGCAGTATTACTCTTAGTTCTTTCCAGGTTTGTTTTCTAGGGCGGTAGGTTTATCATTTGAGCCTTGCCTGAAAAAGGCACTATGGGGGTGGCAGGAGCCTTTGCCAATATCCGGAAGCCCAGGGGTGACAGGTGCAAGCTGTCCCTTGTGAAGCAGCGTGGCTTGTCAAGCATGTCATCCCAGGCAAACAGACATTGGACCCCCTTAGACTGACACCGGTAATTAAACCAATTATTAAAGCTGATCATTTTGTCTCTGTATTGTGGCATCATTCTTGGTGAAGGTAGGATACTGCTCAGGGTCAGGGTCATACCAGCCTGGGCTACTTAATCTGAAAGTGCCTCTATGTCTCTTTTCATGTAGTCCAGGGAGGTATGTCTCAGGTCGTTCACACTGGCATGGACAATGACTGCGTCATACTTGTACATGCTGCGGAGTGACCTGAGTGCTTGTGTTATGTGGCGGATTCTAGCGCCCGACA
Organism: Protopterus annectens; assembly: GCF_019279795.1. Classification (NCBI taxonomy): domain Eukaryota; kingdom Metazoa; phylum Chordata; order Ceratodontiformes; family Protopteridae; genus Protopterus; species Protopterus annectens. The sequence goes on along the minus strand of NC_056736.1, from coordinate 433,398,910 downwards.
GGCAGCCTACTGTGATCATTTCCTTGTTCAAGTCTGGTGGGTGGGACGTCAGTGTGTCTGACTATGGCGTCACCTATAACAAGTGTGTCTGGCATTGTGTGTGGCCTTAAGGGCTGTGACTGTTTAGCACACTGACTTTGAGAACTATGTGTTGCATGTCCTATGTCTTGAGGAGGCAGTTGCTTGGGTGTCTGCTTTGGAGGCCTCTGTAGTATTGGTATATGTTTGAACAGTGCCTCCGAGTATGTCTTTGTGTGTTTATGTGTTTGTTTCGCAGTTGTGATAGTTCTATGTGAAACTGGGTTTGTGGTGTGCATGATGTCCTTCTCCTCCTGTCTGGTCTTGCCGGTCCTGAGTTGAGAGAGCTCAGCCTCCAGTTTGGCTATATAGTTGCATCTCTCACATGTATTTGTGTTTTGTGGGGGAAGGTGTGGGTTGTCTGTGTACATGAGGCAATTGTAACATTGCCTCAGGATGCCCAGATTCACCAGCTGAACAGGAGGGGACGCTAGCAATTGACCCTTCGACATGCTAGAAAATGTGAAAGCGTTTGCTGTGTAACTGAGTCAGAAGGGACCTATAGGGAAATGGGTACTCAAGGGGATTCTAGGCTAATGTAGTACTTTGTTTAGTATATATGTACTTTACCTATATAAGAATGCTTTAGGAGCAAGTGCTGAGCTTTTGTGATAGAGAATAGACAGTTTAGATTGCAAGTAGAGAAGTTCTAAGGGAAAACTTGAAGAGCAGAATGTACGGAGCCAGACATAGTTCAACGTTGTTTACACAGTACATGACACACATGTCCACACATATACTGCACCTGACGCCTGTGGTCAGTGCCACAGGCTACAGTGGACAGAGACATCACATACATGGCAGGACACAGTACAGCTATGGTGACATTATGCAGGTGTCGTACACAGCATGAGGGGGCAGACTTGCACAGGTGGCCAGTATGGCTCACACCTATGGCATCGATAGGGTTGTGCAATGCAGCACCAGTACGGGATGGTCACCCTGTGTGGTTAGTGTCTGTTCACAACAGTATATCTGCATACACCCTCACACCAGGCAGCAGACATACAAACATGTTGACACACACACATGGTAGTGACCACACATGTATACACGGAGAGATGACATGTTGCATGTACTGCACCATCCACATCCATGCACCCCACACTGAGGTATGTACAGATCTCTACTATGGTGTACAGGGATGTGTGACATGTGGGACATAGTCCCCCCGATATGTGGCATACATGGGCACACATTCTTGCACACATGTCGGTGCTGGGAATGCCACACCCGCCATATGAGCCATGTGCAGGCGTGCAGCGGTATGTAGTGCATTATGCGTACCGACACTGTATCCGGCAGATGTGCCGATATATGCACTTGGGAGGTGGAAGGTGTTACAGTAGCCATGTGACATACAGTCGATGACACCTGACCGATGGGTATGCATTATGGCAGCACTGTCATGTAACAGCGACATAGCATACTGTATGCACATGGCAGGGTAGGATGGTGTGTGACACACCTGTGAGCCACCACCTGCACACATGCATGTGGACAGGTGTTTAACTCATTCACTCCGGAGCAGCTCAGGAAAGGATGCCTGCTTAATTCCACCATAGGAATAATAGTGCAGCCTGAGCTCATTTTCAGAAAATCCATTTGTAAATCCATACAGAAAACAAAAAGTTATCATAACTCTTTAACTGTAAGAGCTAGACTAAAAATGTAAACGTGAAAGTTGTTCAGCAGACACTGACCTTTTCAACAGTGTAAATGTTGACAGTGTATATCAAAGTCATTATTAAATATTTGGCAAGGAATGCTAATATTGTGCATATTTTTTACCTTTTTGGAAAAACAAAGCACAATATCTTGGTCAATGTCCCATGCAGACCCATACAATTTGAATGTAATTTGCTAATATGAATGTCAGCTTTAAAATGATACCTTAACCATTACTGTGTGATATTCCTTTCTGTAGATATTCACATAAATATGATTAATATATTATTTTTCATATTTGATTAATAAACAAAGCATAATATCTCATCACCTGTAACAGACAGAGCCTACATATCAGTGTAGAAGTTGTGCATCTGAATGTCAGCTTCAAAATGATGCATCATTTGCATGAACACCATGCTCCCTTGCAAAGATATGGGCATAATAATGAAAAGTATTATAAATGTACAATTTTCATAATCTTACAAGACTAAACAAACTGTGATATCTGTACATGTGTAGAATGCACAGACATAGTTCTTTTACCATGTTGTAAGGAGTAACACTGTCTTCAAAATAAGGTATTATTTGGCACACTGACATGCACCCTTGCAAAGTTATTTACCAAAATATGAAAAAAATTCATAATTTCCATAACCTAATTCCAAACAAACTTTGATATCTGCCTATGAGTACAACATACAGGCACCATTCTTTTACCATCTTAGAACTATAAATAATCTTTTCAAAATGAGATATTACTTAGCACATTCAGATGCTCCCTTGCAATGTTATTTACCAAAATATGAAAAAAAAATCATAATTTCCATAAGCTAAGTCCGAAACACACTTTGATATCTGCACATGAGTACAACCTACAGGCACCATTCTTTTACCATGTTATAACTATCAATACTGTTTTCAAAATGAGGTATTACTTAGCACATTCAGATGCTCCCTTGCAAAGTTATTGACCAAAATATGAAAAAAAATCATAATTTTCATAACCTAAGTCCGAAACAAACTTTGATATCTGCACATGTGTCAAACATACAGGCACAATTCTTTTACCATGTTAGAACCAGCAATACTGTCTTCAAAATGAGATATTACTTGGCACAGTCAGATGCTCCCTTGCAAAGTTATTTACCAAAATATGAAAAAAATCATAATTTTCATAACCTAAGTCCGAAACAAACTTTGATATCTGCACATGTGTCAAACATACAGGCACAATTCTTTTACCATGTTAGAACCAGCACTACTGTCTTCAAAATGAGATATTACTTGGCACATTCAGATGCTCCCTTGCAAAGTTATTTACCAAAATATGAAAAAAATCATAATTTCCATAACCATAAGTCTCAAACAAACTTTGATATCTGCACATGTGTCAAACATACAGGCAAAATTCTTTTACCATATTATAACCAGCAATACTGACTTCAAAATGAGATATTTCTTGGCACATTCAGATGCTCCCTTGCAAAGTAATTTACCAAAATATGAAAAAAAATCATAATTTCCATAACCATAAGTCTCAAACTTTGATATCTGCACATGTGTCAAACATACAGGCAAAATTCTTTTACCATATTATAACCAGCAATACTGTCTTCAAAATGAGATATTTCTTGGCACATTCAGATGCTCCCTTGCAAAGTTATTTACCAAAATATGAAAAATCATAATTTCCATAACCGTTATTTGCCAAGATCAGAGAAATTAATTTTACACAACACATTTCATAATAGTGTTTTACTTACTATACTGGTCTGACTTGGTCATGGGTGTTTTCAATTCTTCTCACAATCATGCATGGCTCTCCTCACGCCATTGTGGAGGTTGGTCAAGAAGAACGCAATGCCCTCAGTTAGGTGAATGCCATCCCTTCTGAACCAGTGAACATCTTCCCTTCCAGTGACTCCCAGAACAGCAGGAGACAGTCTTATCTGAAATAAAGCATGGGTAGACACTGACAAGGGTGCCCAGCCAGGGCACATGTAAAGAGAAAAAGCAGGGTAAGGACCACCGCTCCACTAATATGCCAAGGACAGGCATGGGGCTCCAGATGTTGGTTATCTGTAGTGTCCCATAGCTGTGCCGGCTGCCCACTCAGACTGCTGATACCACTATGGTCTCATGACCTCCTTCAGTGTCAGCAGTCTGCCTTACCTCTGCCTTTTCTCTTTACAAGTGCCCATTCAGCAGTGGACCTAAGGGGTGAGGGACTGAAGTAACTCACTAATTGCTGTCCTGACCTTCATACATTTACTACTCTCACCTACATACGCTGACTACACCTCAAGGCAGAGAGACTGAGTGGAGAGCTACATCAAGGCAACATGTCAAAAGACCAAGACTGACCCAGGCTGTGTCTTTTTTGCATGTTTTTGCATTACATCACAGTGGCACACCCAAGCCCATGCTTACCAAGGACAGCAGCACTATGGGACTGTGCTGTAGAGTCTCCAGGTTCCCAAGTGCGATCCCGGTGGATCACAAGATCCATGCTGGCTGGGTATGCCCCTTGTGATGAACCCACCAACCTAAGAGCAATTGGCCAAACAAAATTGAAGAGGGACCTTCCTGGCATTGGTGCTGAAGGGCTGCTAACTGACATGGGGGCACAGAAAGAGCACATGTACACTGAAAAAGCAGGTGAGGCACTCTGCTTTACCTCTGCCTTTTCCATTTACATGTGTCCTTTCTGCAATGAGTAGAAGGGAGGAGCTAATGTAAGCCCTGTTGTCCTGACCTACATACACTGACTACACCTGAAGGGAGGGAGACTGAGGGGAGAGCTGCATCAAGGCAACATGTCAAAAGACCAAGTCTGACCCAGGCTGTGTCTTTTTGCATGTTTTTGCATTACATCACAGTGGCACACCCAAGCCCATGCTTACCGAGGACAGCAGCACTATGGGACTGTGCTGTAGAGTCTCCAGGTTCCCAAGTGCGATCCCGGTGGATCTCAAGATCCATGCTGGCTGGGTATGCCCCCTGTGATGCACCCAGCAACACAATATTCGGTGATGGGACAGCATAAGGTTTTTGGATGCTCCCTTTCCAGTGACTCCCAGAACAGCAGGAGACAGTCTTATCTGAAATAAAGCATGGGTAGACACTGACAAGGGTGCCCAGCCAGGGCACATGTAAAGAGAAAAAGCAGGGTAAGGACCACCGCTCCACTAATATGCCAAGGACAGGCATGGGGCTCCAGATGTTGGTTATCTGTAGTGTCCCATAGCTGTGCCGGCTGCCCACTCAGACTGCTGATACCACTATGGTCTCATGACCTCCTTCAGTGTCAGCAGTCTGCCTTACCTCTGCCTTTTCTCTTTACATGTGCCCATTCAGCAATGGACCTAAGGGATGAGGGACTGAAGTAACTCACTAACTGCTGTCCTGACCTTCATACATTTACTACTCTCACCTACATACGCTGAGTACACCTGAAGGCAGGGAGACTGAGGGGAGAGCTACATCAAGGCAACATGTTAAAAGACCAAGACTGACCCAGGCTGTGTCTTTTTGCATGTTTTTGCATTACATCACAGTGGCACACCCAAGCCCATGCTTACCAAGGACAGCAGCACTATGGGACTGTGCTGTAGAGTCTCCAGGTTCCCAAGTGCGATCCCGGTGGATCTCAAGATCCATGCTGGCTGGGTATACTGACATGGGGGGATAGAAAGAGCACATGTACACTGAAAAAGCAGGTGAGGCACTGTGTTTTACCTCTGCCTTTTCCATTTACATGTGTCCTTTCTGCAATGGCCATTAAGAGTAGAAGGGAGGAGCTTATGTAAACCCTGTTGCCCTGACCTACATACAATGACTACACCTGAAGGCAGGGAGACTGAGTGGAGAGCTACATCAAGGCAACATGTCAAAAGACCAAGACTGACCCAGGCTGTGTCTTTTTACATGTGTCCTTTGCCGGAGGGAACCATTACATCACAGTGGAAATTTATGGCCATGGTACTCTCCAAAGCATTCAACACACAGGTTGACCTTGCAAGTCGGGCACCCCCATGATGGCTCAGCACGTTTACCCTTGCTGGCACAGTTTTTGCATCTTGATTTATGCCATTTCACTGGAAAGTGAGAGCCATGCTCAAATCAGCTCACAGCCTCTGGAACAGTAATCTCAGTGCATCTTTTCCTCTTTGTGTAACTGGCAAGTAGATGCAAGCCTAGGTTCCTTCAGAACTGTAACTGTGTTGCCGGAATAATACATCCAGAGCGTGACAGTTGCTGATGTCTGATACTTTCACGGAATATAATGAAAGTATTGACAATAGCCACATCCCATAAGAACCAGAACAAGTACAGCCACCATTTGCGGGCCTTTCTGGCACTGGGATACTGTGTCCTCAGCTGATCTGCTCTGTCCACCCCATTCATGTAACTATTGTACATGTTTACAACTGGTGGACATGGCACTGATGTCTTTTCTTCCATCACGCTTTCTCCTGTATGTGCTGGAGACTGGCAAGGTTGAGTTACAGTTAGTTGACAGGAGGAATACTGGTTTGCTATCCTTCCATTCAGTAGCTAGCAGTGGTCCACTCTGCAATTGCTTGTAGTAGCCTCGAGCTGCTTTTCCAATGGCCTGTCTGTTGAATGTAAGAGGCCATCCTGACCTATTGGTGCGCATTGTTCCACAACAGTATAGATCATCTTTCAGCAATTGCTGTGCTAGTGGAACAGAGGTAAAGAAGTTATCAAAGTAAATGTGATGCTTCTTGCCAATCAGTCCCCTAGTTAAGTCAACTACAACTCTGTGTGCCAGCCCGACCTCTGTATTCTGCTCTGTTTTTCCAGTGTATACCTGGAATTCACGTACATACCCATTTGTAGAGTCTGCCAACACCCACACCTTAATGCCATACCTCTCAGGCTTACCAGGCATAAACTGTCTAAATGTCAAGCGTCCACGGAAGCCAACCATGGCTTCGTCTACAGCCACCTCATGATGCACATTGTAATGTGTCCCACATGCATGAAGTACTGCATTCAGTATTGGCCGTACGTGATGTAGCTTGTCATGACCCACAGAACCCTGTGGTAGGCTCAGGCTGTTATCATTGCAGTGGAAGTACTGCTGAATTTTCTCAAACCTATCTCTGGTCATGTACTCTGCTATTGGGAAGCAACCGTATACATGGTGCGTTTCCCAGTACTGCCTCAATTCAGGAACATGTATAATAGACATGTATATTCTGACGCCTAGAAATGTGCGTATGTCTCCTGGGCAAACAGGACTCCACCGCGTATCAACCTTGCCTGCTGCGGCCTGCCTCTGTGCAGCATAGCGATTTGTTTCATTAGCAATATGGGTGTATAGCTCCTCTTGGAACATCAAATTCAGGAAGTCCATCTCTGTGCTATCTGAGCCCAAGTGATCTATTGGTCCTACTGGCTCAACAAATTCCTCAATGTGTACAGTTTGGAGGTGTTTTTCCCACGTGATCTTACGTGGTGGGTATGCTCTGCGTACCTGACTGGGTCGCAAGGAAGAGTTGTAAATGGGAAGGGCTGAAGGGTTGAGAGATGGTGCTCTCTCAATGCCAGTAGCAACTGTACTGCTTGCAGTTGGTAGTGAACTGTTGACACATGCTCCATGCTGAGGCACACCCATATCATTCTCTGACAAGGAGCTACTTGGACTTGTATCTAGAGGATTTTCTCCATCCCAATCACCATACTCTGGACTACTTCCCAGATCATGCACAGTCGAAGGCACAGCCACACCTTTGTCGGCACTTGCAGTGCCAAGCACTGTGGAGGACTGCATAGTTGTGTCAGTCAGACCACGTGCTTTCGTGAACACAGATAAAGGCAAGTCATCATCTGCATCATACTCTGAATGCACTTGGTGGCCATTGTGTGTGGCCAGCTTGTGTGTGGGCACCTTCCTTAGGTGTGCAAGTGGCACCTCATCCTCACTGTCATGGTCACTGTCATAATTACTGGTCATGTCTACTTTGGCAACTCGTAGTGGTCTTTCAGGAATGGCGGCCACAGGGGCATCATCCGTATCACAGGCAACGGCCTTTTCACGCAGACGTGCGAGTGGAATGTCATCCTCCGAGTCATAATCATCATCCTCACTCTGGTTGGCATTATGTGGTACATCAAGGTGCATACCATTGTCTGAACCACTGCTACAACCATCACAGTCACTTTCCTCACCCAACAGGTAAATGCTGCTTGCTTTCTCAACAGAGGGCATCTTTGGTGGTGGCTGTGTTGCTTTACACTTGAAATCACACCTGAAAAACAATGCAATACAACATTCTGATGTAATATACCTGCACAGAAGCACGTGAAAAGCAATGCACTTATTTCTCTCATATATATATATATATATATATATATATATATATATATATATACATATACACACACATACACACAAATCTATATATTTATATCTCCATCGATATCACACATACACACAAATCTATATATTTATATCTCCATCGATATATATCTACATACACATATTTAATGCTAAATAAAAGAGCAAGACTATAATCAGTAACTTAACAGAATGACTTCATAGTTCGAAAGCACAGGAAATATTTTACCACAGCAGTGCAGAATAGTCGCAAAGAAATACAACATATGAGTTTGAATATTGTCATTGCCTTATAGTTAAAAACAATTTATGATTTTCTGTCAAAGAGGATGCAAAGCAGTCAATAATAATATATATATATTCAAATTCTTCATGCAGTACACCACAAATCCTTTTATTACAGCCACTTTCTCATGAAAAAACAACAATTGAAGATGTAATGTATACATTTTTCCTACTAGAGCGCTTACATTTCTTGAAATTCTATACATGACATAAATGAAAGTAGTGTGGAGGGGATGGGGGTGTGTTGCAATCACTGCAAGTGGAGAAAGAGCCAAATGTGAGTTGTGCATTCATTAATGTGATAACGACTTCTACTTATGTGAATATCACTGACAGCTGCTGACAGTTTTACCTGAAAAGTGACAATGACTCAGTACTATATTGTAACTGCACTGTGCTAATGACTTGCAAAGTTATGCATGGCCAGACACAGGTGATAATTGCTGGCATTCATTATATTACCTTCTGCAGGTGTTAAGCAACACAATCATAATCTGTTATAAGGCAATAGTCACTCAAATAGTATAACACTTGCATATTACTGAGCCCTTCCTCCCACCTAAATTCCACACATGACTGACAAAGCCAGGAGAAATGCATAAAAATAATGTAGCTCCATGTAGTCACTATGTAATAACCTTTTCTCACTCAGGCAACTACTCACTATAATCATATTAATAATAAGACAAGCAGAAATAAACTAGATAGCTTGTCTTCTGCCATAGTTTTACATAATTACACACATTTACATCTAATTTCTATACCAGAATGCAAAATTCAAAGCTAAAATTTAAACAGCTGGCAACAACTATTGAGACACTCCATTTCTATTACTGAACCAAAGGTTACTAAGTCGTTCAGTGCTTTGAAGGTAAAGAACAGGCTTTTCAACTACAAAATCAGCTACCAATGGATTGCTCTAGATTACCACAAAGTGAATGGATGGCATACATATATACCGATATGCACACATTTGCACAGACTTCATACATTATATATCTATATCTATATACACATATATACACATACATACGAAAAAAACAATCAGGGGTTTTGGAGGATAGCTAGTTGATGAAGAATCTCACTCATGAAACTACTAATCACAAATAGAATACTACAAGCAGAAGTGATTTATTGTCTGCTTATTTTACATTATACTATTTACTCAATGGTGTATCCAATGTCTTATATGCTAGTATATTACACTATAAATACATTTCTGTGCTGTATTCCAAGTAATGTAACCATATGAAATTGTCACAGAATTTCTAAGCTTCCCCAGTAACCCATCGAGTTGTTTGCATTGTGTATGTGCAAGCACCAAAAAGCATAATAAACTATTTTGCCCAGCGGTCACTTCAGCAGTCACACCATGTATCCACAAGCACTTCCCTGAAATACAATTAATTATTTCCCTAACATTACTATGTCCAGGTATACATGCACCTCAATAAAATGTTTCCCCCGAAAACACTACAGTAACATTTCCTGGTATGTGACACCACGAGCATGAACACTTCAGCCTAGCAACCCCTTCAGTCGAATGTTGAGGTATGCACACTTTCCCAACCGAAACGTGTGTAACATTTCCTAGTATGTACAAGCAGCAGAATAACGCATTCACCCAGTCAAGCCCTTCAATATAATGTATGCACAGGCACCAAAATGAAAGATTTCCCATAAACAACCATTCAGTAACATTTCCTGGTATGTACAAGCACCAACAGGAAAATAATCAGAAATAAACACCCAATGTGCAGGTGGGAAATTGCTTCAGATTATCTGTTGAGTAGCCATTCATTATATTCGGGGTACAGGTGTAATATAAGACAAAGTCATTACCATCTGTTAGGACAAACACCATAGTAATTCAGTCAAAGTAGTACAGCACTTATATCTTACTGAGCATTGGATATACCATGGAACACAGTGAAGACAGTCAAACAATGGAGAAAATATGGGACAACACTGATGTTGCAAAGAACTGGACATCCCTAGAAAATTTAAGAAAAACAACATGATCACTGGTCGGGGGGGGGGGGGGGGGCTGCCAAAAGACATACAGCAACACTGAAGGAACTGCATGAATTTCTGGAAAAGTACTGGCTGTGTACTACATGTGACATCAATATCCCTTATTCTTCATATGTCTGCACTATGGGGTAGTTACAAAAGGCTTCTGTCCAACCCTAACACAGAAAAACATCCAGGCCAGGCAAAAATTTGCAAAACACATCAAGTCTCCCAAAAGCATGTGGGAAAGTGTGTTGTGGTCTGGTGAGACCAGCATGGCTTTATAGTGTGCTTCCATAAACTATGTTTGGGGTGGTTGCAAGCGACATAAGATAAATGCATGTTGTTTTGTGTAATACCTAAGACTGCACCACCAATGTACATTTATCTCCCTTCCACTTCCTCTCCGTCTCCCTGTCAGATTACTTCTTTCTCCAAGAACAAACGGGGAGAAATACAGTTAATAACTTATCAAATACATTTATAGTGAAGCAACTGGCCTGATAAAACCTGCAAAAGAACAAAGTCAGCAAATAATCTGCCCTATCCCCACCCACTATCTGCCCATATTCATCCATTTTATTCTGAATCACATTTACTCTTCTCACTTTCAGACTCTAACACAATACTGTTAAAAGTTAATAATAAACTGAGCTAGCTGTAAGTGGTCTTATGGTTCTAAGTGAAATTAATTATTTTCTAGCCATTAGTAAAGCAAAGTTGCAGATTTATGCATTTCCTACACTAGCAACTCCATCAATGAAATGTGCTCAAATATTTAGTCATCATATCAATGCGCAGTTATAAATCAGTACAGTGGTCTAACAATTAAAGCATGCAGTCAAGACTAGGGCTTTGTTGCAAAATGAAATCCTTCCTGCCCTCCTCAAACAATCAAACTGAACCATGCTATATATAATGCTATCACAAATATTTTCTTGTGCAGCTCTACTTACCAGCATAGCTAAATACTCTTTCACAGACATTAAATTAAGAAAAAAAAATAACAGATCAATAGAGCCTTTAGTAATTTAATCTTAAAAATTTTTGCACTACATGCATCTAAGCTTTACTTCTGATCTTCGTAAAACATCCACGCTGCATCTAAACAAATGATAAATGTATTATAACCGCACCAGGAATTCTGCTCACTCAGATCTGCACCACTAGAAGTCACAATACTTTTAGGTGAGCTGGCTTTCTCTAAAAAGGAAAGCTTGCTCCCACCTGTGTCAGGCAAAATGAAATTATTGTATATAGTTACTTTGTTATATAGTACTACCAGACTGACAGCACAAGCACATATTGTAATGTAAACCAAAAACAGAATTGCCTCAATTGTTGCTAGAGGTTTTCAAAAAGAAGGCGCTCTTGGATACTAAGATTTCGAAGGCTTTGTGAAATATTACTTCTGAATAGCACTCAGATTTTTTTTCAGTACATGACTAACCCACTTCCAATTGACAATTGCCAACCACCTGTCATATAAAGTCACAATGTACTGACCGTACTTATGTAGTAACTAAAGCACTAAAATAAGATTTTAGGTTTTTAAAGTAATGTTTTCATGACCACTTTACAGACTAAAGGCAAAAGCCTGAGAGAGCCCGGGTGAAAGCGCTTGATTGGTTTGATTGAACTATATTCTGGCATTGTGTCTTTACCCGTTCGTATTTTAAGATATCAGCACTGGACATTAAAATATTTTATCCTGAATTCCTGAGGACTTTTTGACATGATACGTTTGTTGTTACTTGGTGGTAACGTCTTCTTTTTTTACTTTTTTTATAGTTTAGTACTAGGCTATCTGCCCTAGGGCATTTATAAGCCTAGCCATAATGATGTGGCTATCGCCACCACTTGTAGTGGTGCTAAGTGTACAGAATAGATTCTGAATACTGTGCCTCTGTCTTAGTAGTGACACATTGAAGATCCCTTTACTTAATAGAATTAGTTGACTGTGCCTCTGTCTAGTAGTGACACAGGGAGGACCCCCGGGGTAAACCTACGATCTCCCATCCACTCGTCAAGATTTCTCTTGAAGAGTGTCAGTGAGGGGCTCTGCCTAACATGAACTGGGATTCTGTTCCAGAGTGTGGGAAGCCTCTGAGTTATGAATCTGTCCCTCCAGCATGTCCTATTCATATTTGTGCTGAGGTTCAAATCTTTAGCTCTCGTGGTTCTGGTGGATTTGGATTTGTAGGGTCAAGAATGGTAATTTGATTATTGGATGCACACGTCAGCCTGTTAATAGCCGGCTAGCTGTAGTTGCCCAAGAACAGAGCACAATATTCTCTAACTGATTTAGGTATATTAGGAGGACTGCTAGTTAGCAATAAAATGCTAACTAATTTTGTTTAAACTGACCATGACTTTATGAGTTTCAGGTCGGTGTTATATGGGATCTAGCGTGAGATAACGGAATTCTGTATAAATATGGGCATGCTCCCCCAGCTCCTGGAAGGATCAATGAATGATGGGTGCCAGATCCAAATATAGGAGCACTATCCAGACAGTGAAATCATGTTTCTGCAACTACACAGATATGGATATGTTTGAGGTACAGGAAGGCCCCCTTTAACTACACAAGCCCAATCATCTTCATTGAGAAATAAACTAGTTAAAACACTCAGCTTATTTAAATCCAGATATTCATTATTTTATTTATTTATTTATTTTACTTTCTAGAGAGTGGTCTGTCTGTTTGTCGAGGTCTCTCTCTCTCTGCTGTGGGAGTTGTTTTTGTTTTTAGCTTCATTAGAACAAACCCATAATGTAACTGACATCAGGCTTTTCATAGCCTGAAACTTCTGAGAGAATAGCTGTATACTCTTTACATATGCCGGCAAGCCCAAAAAAGGGCAAAATATGTCATCTCTACTAATAGGATAGTCTGGCTTAAAATACCTGTGGAAATAAGTAAGGATCACTGTCCGTTTAGAAAAACAGCTTGCTGAAACACCTGTAACTCCTTAAGGGATAATATTCAAAATGATGCTTTCTCCCATCAATACACCTTTGAGCCATTAAAAAATAATGCAGACAGTCATTAATTCTTTGTGTGCTGGCAAAGCTTTTTTGCCTTCTGAAAGGATGGCAAGATGTTCAAGGTAAGTTGAACTAGCCCTGAATCTCCAGATCTTGTTTTTATGAAGCATTCTAGCATATCAAAGTTGACAGATTATCCAGCAGTCAACAAAGGAAACCCATAATCAAGAACTGTCAATGGTAGGTTTGCATTAAGTGATAACACACAGGAAAGTTTATGGCATGTAGAAAGAGGTAGCCAAAATAATCTTAAATCTGTCAGACACAATCATTACTCGAGTACCATCTACACAAAAATAAAATGAAACTGACCTGTTACAGGCGAACTGATAATGCCAATACTATGCCCCGCACCCCTGCTAGTTACACATACTAACTCAGAGAAAGCTGTAAGTGGGAGGCTTGTAGCTATAGCAGTCTTGAACTTAAAACATATTCACATTGTTCCCACTGCAGGTTTCACTGTTCCAATGACCATAAGTGCAGCCCTCCAAATTTAAAAAGATGTCCCCATAAATCAAGATGGGAAGCAAAGGCACAGCTCTCAACCAATCAGGGCCAAATCTCAAGAGAATCGGGGATAGAGAAATAATCAGGAACACTTAAAATATTAGTACTATTAACACGAAACATTGACAGACTAAAGCTGTGTGAATCAATATACATTTTATGAACTAAAAGAAAGCTATAATTCTAATAATGTATTATTTATTAAGCATAATTCACTACCTTTTTGTTTCCCCCAAAAGTCACCATCTTTTGGAAAGATTACGAGGGACAGAGAAAATACGAGTCACAATCAGGGACAGTTGAGAGGTATAAACAGAGATTAAGCTGACAGTGCTGTGGAACCAGTTAGGTGTTTATGGCATTTCCCATCCATACATCTGCCACTCCTTTTCCCATTTTTGAACGTGGAGTTGGGGCGTCACTGCTATTCCAGAAATAATCTGCGACACTTGTAAAATATTAGTACTATTAACTAAAGGCGTTGACAGAAAAAGAGAATGTGAATTAATACCATTTTATGAAGTCTATAAAACTCTCGTTATAGTCATTTATTACGTGTACGTCACCACTTATTCATCAGTCAAAGTTCTAGGAGGGGTTAAGAAGGACGGGGCTAAAATCTGTATTAAAATGAAGGGCAGCTGAGAGGTACGACTTTCACAGTGACAATCATTGCGAGTCAAAGTTAACATACCTGCTCCAAATTCACTTGCCAAAATTCCTTTGTGTGTGTATAAACTAGTACCCTGCTGACTGATTTACAACTAGAGAACAGATTGTGTCCGATTTCTCACATTAAGAAATCCTGAGACCCCCCCCCCTCCACTTCTCAACCTTAGTGCTAGAAATCTGAACAAAGTCTGGGAAAATACAACGGACACCAGCCCAAAAATAGGGACAGATTTTAAATATTCCTTTTATAAACTTAGAAAGTTATCAGAATAACAGGGTTTGTTAACATGCATTTTTCGAAAGGATTTAAAGTCTGAAATTCAAATGTATGTTAATGTTTATGTTATTATTTAGTGACTTCAATAACCAGAAAATCACAAATGTTCTGAGGAACAGACCAAAAATATGACGCAAAATTCTGGACAGTTGAGAGGCATGAATTATCGAACAGTGTTACGTTTACATAAGGAAGCTTCTGACACATCGCGTCCGTAGACCGTTAACGCTCGAGCCTTTTATAACATTTGCTGCGCATACACCTCTTATCTACACGTGTTTGTACCGACACACAACTCCTACAGAAAAGAACTATATAACTGACTTACTAGAAAGCTGATTTTAATACTATTGCTCTAATCGTACTAAATTAAAATGCCCTTTACTCGCATACACGTTCAACCCTGCTCGCCCCTACTGTACCTGCCCTTGTTGGTTAGTAGCCACAACCTAAGAATCATTCCACTTTTTACATAAGTTGGTTAGGTCTTCTGTGTACCACTGTGCAATAATGAGAATTCCTACGCACTACTTTGACTTTTCATCCTATTTCTCATCAACTTCTTTATTTGTATTCTTGCATCTTTTTAAACAAGATGAGGCCATCAGCACAACTGTATGATTTAGAGGTCAGACTGGGAATACCGATGTTGCAGTAAATGAACCAGACAAGCAGCACAGTTCTACTGATAACAGAAAATAACAACCCATAGGGCAGTCGGTTCCTAGAACAGTTGAAACACTGATTACGTGAGCCTAAATCCCCATAACATGCAAGTGAATACTCTGGAATTCTCATTTCCTTTTTAACTTTCTTAATTTTGTCTACGACTATGCAGGACGTTCAGTTGTTATCATATAAACATATGTACACAGATAAGAGCAGCAAAAAAAAAACTCTTTGAAAAACCAGACGCCAAAGTCAAAAATAAAGGAGAGCTTACCGGCAGACACAAAAAAAGAGCCAAGCTGACCGGGAATGTCAATAGTGCGATCCGAGAAATCTTAGAATGTCGGTAGTAAAAAAAGAGGATCCAGCGGCAGGTGAAATCTCCAAATCTTTGGAAAAAGAAAAGAAATACCTGCCGCTGGACCCTCTATTTATTTAGAGGAGACAAAAGAAATTTAGTTTGAGGGTGGAGGTGTTATGCAAGTGGTGGCTTGGATTGCAAGAATCCGATTGGCTGCCACCACTTGCTTTACGAAGAACTTGCAAACGCAATTTTCTACACAATCTTTAATGGTACCTTCATGTAATAACAAGCTGAATCGTAACTACAGAAGGTAATTTACACATTCTGTTATGATTTCAGCTTGTTTAACATTAAGGTGAAGTACAAATGTGGATGACAGTTGGTCTCGCTTGTGGAAGGCACTCGGGGGTAAAGGCTTGGAATTTGTATCTTCCCATGGCGCGCTCGGGGTTAAGCACATAGGCGCCATGAGAAGGTACTCGGGGTTAATGAGTTAAACACATGATGCACACACATACCGCCATACGTGCTGTTACTATGCCACCATATAACGGCCCCCATGATGGGTATGCATGTGGTAGGGAGTTGCAACTATGTTATGGACATCGGCCACTGCTCATGCATGGCTGCGCCATGCACAGTACACGTGTCACATGTGTCCCCTGTTGCCATGTGTGTATGCATTGCTACGTTTTGACATGTGTGTTGACATACATAGAACATGGACTGTGGTATGGTATCACAGCTGTCACAGGCAAACAATACAAGGGTATGTGTCCCAGTCAACACCGCTACACCCTGTAGTGGGAGCATACCATAGACATGTGTTCACCTTCCATTCGTGTGTGTAGCACCACGTATGCCAGCGTTATGCATGTGGTCATCACAGGCTTCGTATGTGTCCTGTGTGCAGTCCATGCACACAGCCAGACAATCACATGTATGACATATCTGGATGTTGGTTCACTCTGGTACAGCAGCAGTCATGTGTCATAGCTGTGTCAGGGCCGTGGTATGTATGGAGCCGACCTGTCTATGTATACTGATATGGGCGGACTACATCACACATGTGGGATCATTGTTAGTACATGTGTACTCTGCACGACTGGTGTACACCGCTATACAGACCTGTGGACATATGTCACATGCTGTTGTTGGACCGTGAGGCATACTGCTGCACGGATGACATGGTGCTGGCATGGCAGCTACAGTGTTCACTGCAGTGTGTACATGTTTGACCTGCACCCGTGACTCCTGTGATGTCATCTGTGTGTGTATGAGTAACTGCATGTGTGACCACCCTGTGCGTGTGGACGGGTTTACCTGACCATGACCTGCGGTGTGTACACTCCATCTGTATGCCGGACGGCGCATAGCAAATGCTAAGTGTGTGAGCATGCCCAGTTTGCTGTTGTGTAGGTGGACACACACGACGTTCCACACTCTGCCCTTTCATGATTCAACCCCATGTGTATGCATGTCTGCACTCTGCAAATGCTAAGTGTGTGAGCATGCCCAGTAAGCAGTTGTGTAGATGGACACACAGTACAGTGTACACCGCGCCCGTCTGTGATTATACCCTGTGTGCATGTATGTTCCCCCTTTGCAACCGCCAAGTGTGTGAGCATGCCCGGTTTGCTGTTGTGTAGGTGGACACACACGACGTTCCACACTCTGCCCTTTCATGATTCAACCCCATGTGTATGCATGTCTGCACTCTGCAAATGCTAAGTGTGTGAGCATGCCCAGTAAGCAGTTGTGTAGATGGACACACAGTACAGTGCACACCGCGCCTGTCTGTGATTATACCCCGTGTGCATGTATGTTCCCCCTTTGCAACCGCCAAGTGTGTGAGCATGCCCGGTTTGCTGTTGTGTAGGTGGACACACACGACGTTCCACACTCTGCCCTTTCATGATTCAACCCCATGTGTATGCATGTCTGCATTCTGCAAATGCTAAGTGTGTGAGCATGCCCAGTAAGCAGTTGTGTAGATGGACACACAGTACAGTGCACACTGCATCCTTCTGTGAGTATACCCCGTGTGCATGTATGCTTCCCCTTTGCGACTGCTAGGTGTGTGGGCATGCCCAGTACGCCATGCGTGGAAACACAGTACAGTCGGCACCGACGTCTGATACTAGGCATGTAGCCATGGCCAATGACATCCTGCATAGCCATGGTGGCCGTCCATGCGAGTTATATGTAGTTGCTATGCCACAATGGCTGCCTACATCATGCACGCCGGTTGCTCTCTCATAGGGTGTACTGTCTGTGGTGCATCCCGTATCCATGTAGTGATGTTGTGCTCCGTAGTTAGTTAGTATTCCTGAGGGCAGCACTGCCGTGTTACTGTATGCCCACCTTGGGATAGTAACATGCTGTGTGACTGCGCACTCTGATTTCATTCCCTATCGGCTGCCTTGCCTCTGCAGATGATATCACCCACTTAGGAGTATGCCTCATGACAGTGCTGGGCTCAGTAATCTCGGTAGCGCATTCTGTAAATGCATCATGCTGTAGTGTGTTCATGTAGGTAGGCATAGGTTCAACTCCCGGCCCTTCCCCGTGTGTGTGTGTGGTGTGTGTGTGTTTCCAGCTGCCTCTGGAGACAGTAATGCTTTTAGATGCTTCACAACACATACCTTGGCTTTTAGCGTCTATTCCTTTGCGGATGATGTCACCCGCCTAGAAGTATGCCTCTGACAGTGCTGTGCTCAGTAATCTCGGTAGCGCATTCTGTAAATGCATCATGCTGTAGTGTGTTCATGTAGGTAGGCGTAGGTTCAACTCCCAGCCTTTCCCTGTGTGTGTGTGTGTGTGTGTGTGTGTGTGTGTGTGTGTGTTTCCAGCTGCCTCTGGAGACAGTAATGCTTTTAGACGCTTCACAACACGTACATTGGCTATCAGCGTCTATTCCTTTGCGGATGATGTCACCCGCCTAGAAGTATGCCTCTGACAGTGCTGTGCTCAGTAATCTCGGTAGCGTGTTCTATAAATGCATCATGCTGTAGTGTGTTCATGTAGGTAGGCGTAGGTTTAACTCCCGGTCCTTCCCGGTGTGTGTGTGTTTCCAGCTGCCTCTGGAGATAGTAATGCTTTTAGATGCTTCACAACACATACCTTGGCTATCAGCGTCTATTCCTTTACGGATGATGTCACCCACCTAGAAGTATGCCTCTGACAGTGCTGTGCTCAGTAATCTCAGTAGCGCATTCTGTAAATGCATCATGCTGTAGTGTGCTCCTGTAGGTAGGCGTAGGTTCAACTCCCGGCCCTTCCCCGTGTGTGTGTGTGTGTGTGTGTAGTGTATGTGTTTCCAGCTGCCTCTGGAGATAGTAATGCTTTTAGACGCTTCACAACACATACCTTGGCTATCGGCGTCTATTCCTTTGCGGATGATGTCACCCGCCTAGACGTATGCCTCTGACAGTGCTGTGCTCAGTAATCTCAGTAGCGCATTCTGTAAATGCATCATGCTGTAGTGGTTCATGTAGGTAGGCGTAGGTTCAACTCCCGGCCCTTCCCCGTGTGTGGTGTATGTGTGTGTGTGTGTTTCCAGCTGCCTCAGGAGATAGTAATGCTTTTAGACGCTTCACAACACATACCTTGGCTATCGGTGTCTATTCCCTTGTGGATGATGTCACCCGCCTAGAAGTATGCCTCTGACAGTGCTGTTCTCAGTAATCTCAGTAGCGCGTTCTGTAAATGCATCATGCTGTAGTGTGTTCATGTAGGTAGGCGTAGGTTCAACTCCCGGCCCTTCCCCATGTGTGGTGTGTGTGTGTGTTTCCAGCTGCCTCAGGAGATAGTAATGCTTTTAGACGCTTCACAACATGTACATTGGCTATCAGCGTCTATTCATTTGCAGATGATGTCACCCACCTAGAAGTATGCCTCTGACAGTGCTGTGCTCAGTAATCTCGGTAGCGCGTTCTGTAAATGCATCATGCTGTAGTGTGTTTATGTAGGTAGGAGTAGGTTCAACTCCCGGCCCTTCCCCGTGTGTGTGTGTGTGGTGTGTGCGTTTCCAGCTGCCTCTGGAGATAGTAATGCTTTTAGACGCTTCACAACACATACCTTGGCTATCGGCATCTATTCCTTTGCAGATGATGTCACCCACCTAGAAGTATGCCTCTGACAGTGCTGTGCTCAGTAATCTCAGTAGCGCGTTCTGTAAATGCATCATGCTGTAGTGTGTTCATGTAGGTAGGCGTAGGTTCAACTCCCGGCCCTTTCCCATGTGTGGTGTGTGTGTGTGTGTTTCCAGCTGCCTCTGGAGACAGTAATGCTTTTAGACGCTTCACAACACGTACATTGGCTATAAGCGTCTATTCTTTTGCGGATGATGTCACCCGCCTAGAAGTATGCCTCTGACAGTGCTGTGCTCAGTAATCTTGGTAGCGCGTTCTGTAAATGCATCATGCTGTAGTGTGTTCATGTAAGTAGGCATAGGTTCAACTCCCGGCCCTTCCCCGTGTGTGTGTGTGTGGTGTGTGTGTTTCCAGCTGCCTCTGGAGATAGTAATGTTTTAGACGCTTCACAACACAAACCTTGGCTATCGGCATCTATTCCTTTGCGGATGATGTCACCCGTGTAGAAGTATGCCTCTGACAGTGCTGTGCTCAGTAATCTCGGTAGTGCATTCTGCAAATGCATCATGCTGTAGTGTGTTCATGTAGGTAGGCATAGATTCAACTCCCGGCCCTTCCCCGTGTGTGTGTGTGTGGTGTGTGTGTTTCCAGCTGCCTCTGGAGATAGTAATGCTTTTAGACGCTTCACAACACATACCTTGGCTATCGGCATCTATTCCTTTGCGGATGATGTCACCCACGTAGAAGTATGCCTCTGACAGTGCTGTGCTCAGTAATTTCGGTAGTGCGTTCTGTAAATGCATCATGCTGTAGTGTGTTCATGTAGGTAGGCATAGGTTCAACTCCCGGCCCTTCCCCATGTGTGTGTGTGGTGTGTGTGTTTCCAGCTGCCTCTGGAGATAGTAATGCTTTTAGACGCTTCACAGCACATACATTTGCTATCGGCGTCTATTCCTTTGCGGATGATGTCACCCACCTTGACGTATGCCTCTGATAGTGCTGTGTTCAGTGCTCCGAGTAGCGCATTCCGTACCTGTGTCATACTGTCGTGCGGTTGGGTAGGTAGGGGTAAGGTCAATTCCCATGCCTGCCAGCTGTGTGTGTGTGTCTATGCTCCCAGCTGCATGGGTTCGTAGGTTATGGTTTTAGACGCTCCGCAGCACACATATATCCTGCTGACATCTCTGTGTTTGCGGATGTTGAGACGCAGCTAGTGGACTGCCTGTGTGCCTGCTGTGGTTAGCAACCTCCGTAGCATGTTCTCCACATGCGTCCTGCTGTGGTGTGATAGGGTAGTGATGTGTAGGTTCCACTACCGGCCTTGCCACATGTGTCTGTCTGTATCTCTCGATGTATATATACATACATATGTTATGCCCATAGCGCTGCTCTTGCATGGACAGCTGTCTGTCCCATGTATCGCATATTTGCATGGCTGACACATAGAAATGTGGTACGATGCATATCCAAACATTGTCCATGCAACGTCCATGTTCTGGGAGGTGTTGCACGCCCTAGAGACATCTGCTGTATATCTTGGCAGACAGCTATCCTTGCTGTACTGTCACTGTACTCGTACACGCCATAGACCTTGTGTATCATTGCCTGTTTATGGTGTGTGTATGTCTACCTGAGCTGTGTGCATGGTCGTGTGTATGTCCCACTATAATCATCTGTGCAGGTGTCGCCACTATGGGTAATCTATGTAGACAGCTGTTTCATGTGCATTTCAGCACATACCTGCGGACAGTACTACCCCTCCTACAGCAGCACAATTCATCGTCTTGCAGTGGATACTTGTGTTTCCATACACATGTATCTGTGTCTGTTCATAACACTCCACCTCAGGGAGCATATATCTGGATACGGCCTTATGTGATAGTGGGACACTCGGGGCCAGTCATGTCATGTTGCTCTTAGAAACATTGATAGTGGGCACAGTGATATGTTATGCATGCGTATGGCATTTCTGTCTGATTTGGTGTCTTCCTCGCATGTTTGTCGTTGTTTCCTGTCGTCAGTTATCATGAGGGCGCCGGACTGTTACTGTTATGTGGAACACAGCGAACATATGAGGCAGACTTCTACACAGTCTGCGTACATCTGTGCAGTTGCAGGATATGTGTCTAATACAACATACCTACTGTCTGACTACAATACACACACAGTGTGTGGCAGCATGACAGACCACATGACATTACTTTGTATTTGCACGGCACACCCACGCAGACAGTTGTATTCCTCACACAGGTCTACATCTGCTTATCCACACTACTTGTTCTTTCCTGTACCATATGTGTGCGTCGTATTTGCACTTTCTGTCTGTGGCGGGGCTCACGTACGACTATGGGGGCCTGGTAATTGTTATGTTGACACTTCATGGCACCCTGGGGGACACTTCACCTTTGTGTCTGATTACCTTCCACATTGACCTTCGCGGGGCATACGTTGTCATTCACAATTACTGGGGTAGGACATATACATGTTTGCACATTTGTCCTGCTGTCTTTCTTCCCACCTGTCTGCCTAGTATCACCGGTTCAGTACATGTATTCTGGACAGGTAGCTCCTTCATACCCTGACCTGTTGTCATTATGTGTACACGCCCTGATGTTCAGCCATTGCCCTTGTTACATTTCGCATAGTGCTGTGCCTTCCTAGCTGATTGCTGCCTAGGCATTCCGGACTGTGCAGTGGGTGATAGGGAGCGCTATTTCCATTGCATGATTAGTGACACTCATAACATCCGTATTCATGGCTACGCCGTAACGCCAGTATTCGCACAACGGTCTGACTTTGTATGGGGTATTTCTAATGTAGTCCCTATCTGTATTTCCTGTGCTATGCCTTACTGCAGCTGTGTTATTCCGACAGATTTCCAGTTATGGGTGCCATCTTGGTCGTACGCATGTCCATCCATGGGAATCACCTACAGGACACTGATATAGGGCTGTACATATTTCACACCTGCTTTCCGCATTATCCGATGGATGCTTTGCACCATTAGTGGGGATTAAGGCATGTGCTATACCCACATCCCTCCCATGGGGCGGGCCTACGGACTCTCTGCCAAACAACACCTAGGCCCATTTCTGCATACCCAGGTTCCCATGCCTGCAACCCTCGACGGTACACATTACACATGGTTAATGTGTGCGGTACTGGGATGTGGACGCACTTTTATGGACTCGCCATTCTGGGGATATCTGTCCATATGTCCTGCATTTCATGGACACATGTGTCATCAACCTTGAACAAGCTTTTAGTGCATGTATAGCTGTTCCGTAGTTGCGGCTGTCACTTCTTTTGCGTCAATCGCAGCAGGGGTTGCGAATGGAGCAATTTTTGGAGTCCTACAATGGACACCAGTGTGCATGTGTAAAGTGTAGAACTTGCTGGACTGTCACCTTCTGGCCAGTGGTTTTGACTGCTGCTGTATGTTCCCCGTTCATGGATGTCTGTTTGACTACCCATATTATCTATTACTTGGCATATTTATATCCATGTGTCCATATAAACGGGACGTAGGTCTGTTGTGTGTACATATATACATGGGAACCCCTCGTTTCATACCTTGCTTTGTTACTGTCTGTGGATTACCTGTGTACACACATCTATAACCATACCATACCTTTCCACTGTACAGGTTCTGGCAGAGTGTATGGATGGTTGGCCCTTTATCTTAGGTGTGTGTTACATTGACCTGTGTCTATCTGGCAATTTGCTGGCATTTCATGTGAGACTTACTTGATTCTATCGGGACTTGATTCTATAATTATGACGTGCTTCCACTGACTATGTATATTTCTTTGTCTTCTGGAATCTTTATGTCACCAGTCCTTTTTGGACACTATCTATCATTGTTCATTTTCGTTTACATATATGACTACTTTGGTATGTTGTGCTATTATTGTGTGTGGAGCATTTCTCCCTGGGCCTCTACTGAAACTGGACATATATCCAGCTAGACTAGCCCGGTCGACAAATGTAAACCAACATAAAACCTACATAAACCTACGGTGGCACCTTCTGACAAGTAGGTCGGGTTACAGATGCATACTCTTCGTCAATCCCTGCTACTAACACACCCGTTATTCTATCCACATTCTATGTTTGTCTTATTACATATCATGTGTTTCTCACTATTTGTACCAGTACTTTGCATGGCATTGTCCGGTTCCATACTTCCAGAGGCTGACAGTTTTGAGACATGTATAACTAATGTGGAGGACACAGCATTAAGTTACCCTGCTGTGAGCGGATCACACACGCACAGGCGCACTTGCATTTCCTCATTGTGGGTTACGCGCACATGCATATCCGTATTCTGGGTTACATATGTTTACTGAGTCTGTGTGCTTATGTGGCCTGTATTAGTTGTGACTGTTCCAGTAACATATCTCTGATCCGGTTAACGGACTTGTGCGGTACACACTCTCACCTTTACACATGTAACTGTCTTTGCAGCACAGACGCATTACTTACACTTTCACATTTATATGTTCTATAGACGTAATTCAAACTGGACTGCATTCACGTTGGCCGGTTGATGTGACCACTACACGTTTGCTGTTCTGTCTCATTTATATGCATACCCATGGTACATAGCTACATTAACATACACCCCCCCGCACTCACTTACGTCACAGGCATCCATTCTCCTGCTGGGAAAAGTGCAGTACTACATGTTACACATTCCCTATTCCCTACTGCTGTTGACCAAGGATGCATATGGCGTGACCGCAGGGATATTCAGATCACAGGGGCTTATAGCCCCAACGCATACAGGTCTTTGATTGTCAGGGTGTACCTGTGGTGCTCTGGGTTTGGTCTTGTCCACCTAGTGTACAGAACTGCCCTGACCGTGTACGAATGTCAGACGAGGCACATGGGCACGGTTTGTCCATGTCTATTATACCATAACCCCCCCATTATTCCTAACCGTGCACGCTGATTGGCCAGCGTGCCCGTTGTAGATCGGGTTGTGGTAATGGCACACGGTCTGGTCACCCGGACCTATTTCCATTAGTATACCTCAGTATTTATAACCTGTCTCACTATGTTACATGGGTTTAACATAGCGTGACAACTTTAACTGAGCCACGGAGATGTCCGTTGCTTACTTTGGGGCAGTCTCGCTCTGCTACACACATTTGACATAGCGGGACAGGTTGTACAACACAGCAACAGGGACATCGAGCTCTCTGTTGCTGTTTTGTATTGATTTGCTATGTTAACTGGGCGAGACAGTTTCGACATTAGCAACGGACATCTTGCGCAGTACGTCAGCACCACCGCGGATGCCAGACGTCTGCGGATGGGCAGCTGACAGGCATTATGCTGTGCCATTATGTCTGGGGATTAATAGTTTATTTTCCTAGATGATATGGCATAATAGCAATAACCCACATCTGGGTGTGGGTACTGCTGTATTTACCCACGGTTGCCTTTGTTTGGTCCCTCGGGCTTCACTCTCGGGACCGCACCACGTCTACCGTGGGTATATCCAGCATTACCCACACCCAGGCGTGGGTTATCGCTATGATATTCATTCCATGTTTACAGACACGGGTGTTTGGACAACCAACAATAGCTTCTGCTATTGGCATACAATGCTGTGGGTGGTGCCGGCTATCATACATATGCCATGTTCTGCATTTTTCCCATTCACACTTGTCTATCCCCTGTCCTCATTCATACGTGGATATTTATGTGGCACATGACTGAACTATGTATTACCTGCAGGTATGCTGTGTACAGTGCACATATGTGATGGTTGGTTACAGTGTATCTGTGTACCTACCTCTGTGATACTGGGGACTACCACACATCCTTCGCAGCATTACATGCGTATGTACATACTATTATTCGGTGGCCTGTGGAAGGTTGTCAGAGCACTGATTACATGTGTCCCTATTTGTGCACGCATCGTGTTGGTCTTTGTCCGGCCTTCGTTGCTATCATGGGTTGGACGGTGGTGTTGGTGTGTGTTTGGGTTGTATTTATACTGCCGATACGTCAGTGGGGGGTGGGTTGGCACTTGTTCCTCTTTGCAGGGGCCCCATTATGGACATTTGTGTCCTGCGTCGACACTTGACACGTGCCATATGTCCTGTGATATTAACACAGTCGTGTATGTCTTCCTGCATTACTACTTGCATGTTACAGGCATTTTGTATCTGGTACACATGACTATTATGTTGGATAGCTTAGGCTATTCGCATGCTATTACATAACCATTCATCCGGGCATATACGTGTTATTCTATCCTTTGCATTGGCCGTGGGTGTTTTGCCATACGGAACCACACATATCTACGAGTGATGTCCCACCTTGACAATCTGTGCATGTGGCAACCCTGCTGGGGTGACCTGCTTGGTGGATGGCTGTTCCGCCCTGTGTATTGTGTTTGACATGTCTGCATAGCTAATCATTGGTACAGTGGCTGCACATACTGCTTCGTCCAGATGTGTACATTTATGGACAACGTGGCGTGTGAACACCTATGGGGTTTCGACAGGTCCGTAACCACACGTGGGATGTACACATTCTGCCGACACATTCACATGCAGCCATTTGGATATCATTACCTGGGATGGGATGTTGACATGTGGGGTACATATTTGCACGCCTGTCACTGCCTAGGACAATACTTCCTACTACATATGGGGTATACCCGCTGTGTGTAGGTGTGCAGCTGCACAAGGCTGCTAGCTGGATTGGGTGGACATTCGGACATGGGTGCGGGTTACGTGCTATGACGGGGTTGTTGTGTATTACATTTGCATGCATGGGTTCTGCTTCTGGATATTCTGATTCGGCATACGCCATCCTATGTGTATGTGATGGTTACGTTGCTGTGTCTAGCACATTGTACTATACACATGTTTGTCTGTGTTTGGGATATCTAGTTTCTTTCTGGCTATTATATGGCCATGACTGCCCAGCTGTGTACTCTCACTACCACTGTGGGACTGCTGGTGACCATGCCCATGGGGCTAGTCGTGTGTAGTTGCGGCGCGCTGACATGATGCAGTAAACCTCCACTGGGTATGCCTGCTGACAGTGCATTGCGTGACGGACACGGTATTCTGAGTATCCTTTGTTCCGTGGATGGGAACATTTTGTACTTCCTGGATTTATGTTTGGTTCTCCATTTTGTGTGGATGGGTACTATGTTGCATACTCTGCATACGTTTCATTATCCACGGACACTGGTTGGTACGGTTAGTATTGCAGGCGGCCTGTGAGAGTCAGCACTTTAGGTTGCTCATCACCTGCCGGCTTGGCCACGCCTACGGGCGCATCCTACTTGGGCTCCCTGGACTCGCGCACGTGCCCTATGCACGTGGTTGTGGTTGCAGCGCACACTCATTACTATGCATGTGGCGCTGCTACGCCAGTTATAAGCTGCACAGCCGGTGCAAGCCTTACGCCGGCCTTGCACCGAGCTTCATGAATCCGGGGGTATATTTTTCTTACAGTGTTTTGGATGAGCGCTTTCATAATGTAAGAAGGAATTGCAGAATGTAGGTTTCCTAAATACTCTACTTTCAAAATGCATGTCTTTCTTATAAATTTCTATATCTAAATAAATTAAATTATAATCCAAAATTTTATGTGTGAATTTTAAAAAGTTAGTTGTGTTGTTAATATATACCATGAAATCATTCAACTTGTCTATTCTAGCTGTCCAAAAAATTGCTATATCATCAAGGAATCTACGGTATAGTGTCCAACAATTGTTGAATTCGGAATTAAAAATGTATTTCTCTTCCCATTTGATAAGAACCAGATTGGCATAAGTAGGGATAATATAATATATGAGAGCAAAATGCATACCCTCCTATGGGATGACATTAGATATACCAACATTTCTCTTAATGAGACTAATATAGCATATAACAAAATAGATATTAGTATTAATGAAATGTTTTATGAGGGATTAATTGACCAAGGAACTTATAAATACTTGAAAGTAGAGAAACCAAAAATACCTACAATATTTGGTATACCCAAAACAAATAAATGTGAAAGAGACCCCTCCATTTAGACCAAATGTGTCAGCAGAAGGGTCCAAAACATATCCTTTGGCAAAATATGTAGATAACAAGCTCAAGAAACTTTGGACATCTAAAATAACAGTATTAAGGGATTCCTGGGACCTGTTAAAAGAAGTCTCAGATGAATTAAATCATGAAAACCTGTTATTTGTTACTATAGATATTATCAACCTATTTTCCTCAATACCACATAAAGAAGGGATGGAAATGCTAAAAGAAATTATATATGAAGATAACACCTTAACACAAAATGAAAAATTAGTTAGTATTTGGTTAATGGATCTAATTTTAAAGAATATTTTTTTGTTTTTTAATGGAGAATTCTATCAACAAACACAAGTGGAAGCCATGGGAGCTGCCTGTGCCCCTACTTATGCCAATCTGGTTCTTATCAAATGGGAAGAGAAATATGTTTTTAATTCCGAATTCAACAATTGTTGGACACTATACTGTAGATTCCTTGATGATATAGCAATTTTTTGGACAACTGGAATATTGAATGATTTTATGGTATATATTAACAACACAACTAACTTTTTAAAATTCACACATAAAATTTCGGATTATAACTTAATTTATTTAGATATAGAAATTTATTAGAAAGACATGCATTTTGAAAGTAGAGTATTTAGGAAACCTACATTCTGCAATTCCTTCTTACATTATGAAAGTGCTCATCCAAAACACTGTAAGAAAAATATAGTTAAAGGACAATTTGTAAGAGGGAGCAGAATGACTAGTCTTAACCAAGATTTTATTATTGAATGTGATTTATTACAAAACATGTTTTTAGAAAGAGGGTACCCATTTGATTTTGTAAGCCAGATAAGAAAAGAAGTGGAGGAGGGGAGGTTAATTAAATTCCAACCCATCATGAATAACAAAGGGAAACCCCTTGAACTAAATAAAGAGATAAATGGTGAAAATTATGGAAAAACTTTAATTTTGGAATATAATGGCATCAACAACTTTGTAAAAAAGTTATTTTTAAAAGAGTGGCAAACATTATGGCCATTACTGATTTAGACATGTTAAAGACGATACCACAGAAAATTACGTATAAAAATTCAATTAATATGAAAGGTATAAGAGGATAAGGCAGCAAAGTCGGAGAAGTGGAACACAGCAAGCGGAGATGTATTAACTCTTCAGTGAGTATCCAAGGCTACTCGACTAGTAACGAAATAATATAAGAACACTCCAAAATGGTTAAAAGATTTATTGTAAAAACAAGTTAGCGCTTTCACCTATTCAGGCTTCATCAGACTCAATACATTTGTGGTATAGGTCATAAAATATATACTCCCAGAAGGCGGGAAAACACAATCAACAGTGCAATTAATGCAATTACCACAAGTAAAATGGCTAACAACAAGATGAAATAAAATGCTGGCAAAAACAGCCAATACATGTACACAATAAATATGTGAAAAGGAAACATGCAAAAACTCTTATATTAATATAACAATGCTATCTAAAAAGTAAAACTAGACAAATATGTAAAAAAGGGGGGATAGCATCAAACGGTGACAAGATATCAAATGCATTTATATGTGGACATCACAGGATGCAGAGGATAAAAATGTAAAAGTAAAAAACATAAAAATGTAGATGTAAAAAACATAATATAAATCACAATGCCAAGCACTATATAAAGATGTTATACATGTATAGTGTATATGGTGTATATTCTGTGTGATTTATAAATCATTATTTATAAATCTTTAATCTTCTCATTTTCAGAAAAGGTTTCACAGATACCTTGACATTCAAACCTGGTGAACTATCGGACCTGAATTTCATTATCCAAAAATTCTCTCTGCCTTCTGTATGTGTCCTAACGTCCCCTCCCCTACCAGTAATGTTAATGGTCTCTAAAATCCTAAAATTGAAGACATGGAGGGGGCCATTTTCAAATACATGTCTGGCTAGAGCATTGGTTTTGTGCACCATCCTAATACTATAGAGATGTTCACGTATACGGTCTCTAAAGGTCCTGTTAGTCTTACCTACATAGAAGGAGCTGCAGACGGAACAATTTGCAAGATAAATGATGTGTTTGGTCATGCAGTCCCCATACGCATTGAGAAAATATGTGTGGTTGGTAACTGGATGTATAGACATCTTTGTTGAAAAATTACCAAGTGGAATGATCAATACAGGAGTTTTTAGGAAGCCCTGCCATATGAATACCTTATTACATCGTTTCAGTATGCATCCCCCTTACGTTTTCAATAACATCATTAAGGGACAGGCCACCAGAGTCTCCAGGTACAATCCCAGTGAGTTTGGCTTTGACCAAGACATGAGTGCTTTACATGAAAGGTTATTACATCGTGGTTATACAACCCATGATATACTCAAGGGTACGGAGGGTATATCAGAATTAAGAAGAGGAAGTGCCGCCCCATATTTTTCGGACTCATTTTTCAGTGACAATCAATCACTACGGACCAAACAAACCACTGTACATCAGACAGCTTTTTCCATTTTTATACTACTGATGTACATGACATCCAGGATGTTGTTAGGACCCATTGGAGGGTCCTTATAGCAGATTCTCATATCAAAGACATCTTAGGTGACACTCCAGTTTTTAGATACAGGAACAAGAAAAACCTGAAAAGATTGCTATGTGATAGGAGATCCACAGTTCCATCATCTTCTGTTCCACTTATTGGGACCCACAGCTGTGGACAATGCAATTTTTGTGACTACATTAGTACCAGTCCCACCTTTATACATCCAGTTACCAACCACACATATTTTCTCAATGCGTATGGGGACTGCATGACCAAACATATCATTTATCTTGCAAATTGTTCCGTCTGCAGCTCCTTCTATGTAGGTAAGACTAACAGGACCTTTAGAGACTGTATATGTGAACATCTCTATAGTATTAGGATGGTGCACAAAACCAATGCTCTAGCCAGACATGTATTTGAAAATGGCCTCCTCCACGTCTTCAATTTTAGGATTTTAGAGACCATTAACATTACTGGTAGGGGAGGGGACGTTAGGACACATACAGAAGGCAGAGAGAATTTTTGGATAATGAAATTCAGGTCCGATAGTTCACCAGGTTTGAATGTCAAGGTATCTGAAACCTTTTCTGAAAATGAGAAGATTAAAGATTTATAAATAATGATTTATAAATCACACAGAATATACACCATATACACTATACATGTATAACATCTTTATATAGTGCTTGGCATTGTGATTTATATTATGTTTTTTACATCTACATTTTTATGTTTTTTACTTTTACATTTTTATCCTCTGCATCCTGTGATGTCCACATATAAATGCATTTGATATCTTGTCACCGTTTGATGCTATCCCCCCTTTTTTACATATTTGTCTAGTTTTACTTTTTAGATAGCATTGTTATATTAATATAAGAGTTTTTGCATGTTTCCTTTTCACATATTTATTGTGTACATGTATTGGCTGTTTTTGCCAGCATTTTATTTCATCTTGTTGTTAGCCATTTTACTTGTGGTAATTGCATTAATTGCACTGTTGATTGTGTTTTCCCGCCTTCTGGGAGTATATATTTTATGACCTATACCACAAATGTATTGAGTCTGATGAAGCCTGAATAGGTGAAAGCGCTAACTTGTTTTTACAATAAATCTTTTAACCATTTTGGAGTGTTCTTATATTATTTCGTTACTAGTCGAGTAGCCTTGGATACTCACTGAAGAGTTAATACATCTCCGCCTGCTGTGTTCCACTTCTCCGACTTTGCTGCCTTATCCTCTTATTTTATTTTATTTTATTTTTGCGTCTGGAGAAGTGGTTTACTCCGTACTTTTGCCATACCCTTTGATTAATATGAAAGGTATACTGGAAAATAAACGGGGAGGGCCACAAAACAAAGGAAGAAAAGATACCTTTAAATGTGGCCGATGCAAACAATGTCCTTATATCCTTAATACAGATAAATATTACCTGGAAAGTAGAAGAAGATGGGTTTATAGTAAAGAATATCACAACTGTGATTCCAGAGGAATAATTTATCTAGCAGTGTGTAAAAAATGTGGTTCTTTCTATATTGGAAAAACTGAGAGAATGCTTAAAAGAAGGATATATGACCATATATATGAAATTTCAGTTAATAAAGAAACTAATGCACTTTTTAAGCATTCTAAAAATTGCCCAGAAGCTATTTTTGGATTTATGGTTTTAGAACAAATTAAAACCAATATTAGAGGTGGTCCCTGGGAAGATATGATAGAATTTAGGGAATTATGGTGGCAGGTATCCTTACAAGCAGACCACCCCCCTAGTTTAAATGATTTTATTTCTATTAAACCCTTATTAAAATTAAGGTCTGCCAAATTGTAAAGATGAAATAGGTATTACCTCCACGAGATGGCAGTAACTAACTTGTAGACAATAGTGCTGGGTTTAGAATGACTTTTATTATATTTTTTAAATATATTAAATGAATTATTAAAAAAAAAAAAAAAAAAAACAAAATGTTTACAACTTGGGAAATGAAGAATAGGATACTTTTATAGATTTTAATGCAATTTATAATGGATATACATTTTGTGAATGTTCTTTTTATGATAACTACAAATGAGAATTTGGTTTTAAGTGTTTTTACTTATTTAAAGGCTAGCTTTATTATACATTAATTAATTGATCACGTAATTAATAGCACTATATATACAGGTCACTAACAGATTTGTCATTCATCTGATGAAGTCTATAGTACAACAGACAAAGGTGCTCCGACAAGCCACAAATTCGAAAATAACTGAAACGCACTTTTATTCACCAAGTAAGAAAAACAACGTTTTTGCTCCTGCAAAAGCGGAAGCTTCATCAGCATTAAAAGAGCACAAGCTCACAGATTTTTAAAACCTTCACTAGTGACCAGTTGTTGATGTCACTTCCTGATTAATGCACAAAAAGTGCAATTAAAGCAGTATACCATAACATAAATAAAGTATTTAAAAATATATGTAAAGTATATCTAAAAAAAGTATGCAATGCAAGCAAGTAAATAAACTCCACTTAACAACAGCCCTACCTATATGAATACAAATAAACAAAAAACAGTTAGTCTCACAAAAATGTGTAAAGGTTAAATAACATTTCGCCAACCACAATGACAGCAAATTCGTGTCCGAAACATCAATCAAAATAGAAATGAAAAATAATAAAAAATGTAACCATAGAACACTTGTAAAAATACTACAAGCTAAAACAGTTCAAGCATTCCTTTTAGGAAAGTCAATTGGAAACATGAATTGTAAAGCCCAAATTACCTAAGGTAACTTCTATACTTTAAGATAGATGCAATATTACAATTTGTCATTGAGTCCAGGATAGGAAAAAGCATCTAACTGAAGTTGCCACTCTAACTCACGGGTCTCTAAAATTAGAGATTGCGGGCCGCCCCTGATGTCAAGCTTAATGTTGTCTATGCCCATAAATTGAAAGCTGTGACCACTATTACTCAAAATATGTTTAGAGAGGGCATTGTCACTTCTCTTGTTCTTAATCGCATAAATATGTTGGTAAATACGGTCACGGAATCGCCGGTCCGTTTTACCAACATAAAATGCAGGGCAGCATTCACAAAGGGCTAAATAGACTATAGATCTAGTGTTGCAGTTGATCTTATGGTTGATAAAATATTTCCTCTTACCAATAGAAAAAGAATTTCCTACCCGGAGGAATCTGCACCATTTACAACTCCCACAAATGTGGGTACCTTTTTGTCTAACCATAAAATCAGTTGCTTTGTTTCTCTGTAGCAAGTCCTTAAGATTGTTACCTCTTTTAAATGTAAATAAGGGGGTTACTCCCAGTCTCTCATGTAACCCAGAATTGGTAATGAAATACCAATTCTTACGGATAATTGAACACAAAAGCCCAGAATTTATATTATACGAGGAAATGAAACCAATGGAAAAGTTGGAGCTGTTAGAACCATTGGATACTACAACATTGTCATCAGTAGCCGGAGTTGGACTCGGCAAGGTACTAGATGACATGAAACAACTTTCAAAAGGAGATGATTGCACTTTAAATGAAAGCAATGGGAGGTAGGATTTATACCTTGAGGGTAGGATTAACATTGACACTTATAATTTTATTGACATCTCCTACCCTAGGGTCCCAGTCATGTTTGGGATCCCTAAGATATATAAGAGCTTAACAGATCCACCTATGCGTGCGCTAGTGGATGGTAGATGCTCTATTACACATCCTTGTGCCCGCCTTATTGACAGCATTATTGGCAAATACTTGAAATCTATACCACAAATTTGTAAGGATTCATGGTCCTTTTTGAGCATGATTAATGAAGTCCAATTCGATCAAGACCTCAATTTTTTGACCATTGATGTGGTCGATTTATATACATCGATTCCACATGAGGAGGCTGTCGAATGGATTGAGCTCATGCTCCACGAATGTGGGGCTCCTAACAATGACATCATACTAGTCACAGTTTTACTCGACATTGTCCTCTCTTCTAATTTTTTTATTTTTGATGATCATTATTATCTTCAAAAGAAAGGTATAGCAATGGGTTTCCCATGTGGCAGCAATGTGGCAAACCTTTTTGTTGCCTATTGGGAGAGGAAGTACCTTTTTAACCATCCCACCTTTAAGGTGTGTTCTAAAATTTACACTCGATTCTTAGATGATGTGTTTATGTTGATTAAAGGGGGCGAGGAAGTTGCCTTGAATCTTATTGCACATATGAACGCCTCAACAGAATTTTTAAAATTCACACATCATTTTTCGACCTCTGAGATTGACTACCTAGATGTCCAGTTAGTTAAAGACACCAGTAACAACAGATTCTGCTCATCCATTTTCAGGAAGGCCACTTATTGCAATTCTTTTTTGCATTTTTCAAGTTGCCACCCCTGGAAGCAGAAGCGTTCTATTGTCAAAGGGCAACTGGTTAGGGCTGCCAGGATGTGCAGCACTGAAGATGCCTTTGACAAAGAGTGTTCTTTTCTCACAGACATGTTTTTGAACCGAGAGTACCCTGAAGGCCTTATTTGTGATTTAATAGGAGAAGTGTCATCTAAACGTTTGAATGGCACCTACCTCCCATTGCTTTCATTTAAAGTGCAATCATCTCCTTTTGAAAGTTGTTTCATGTCATCTAGTACCTTGCCGAGTCCAACTCCGGCTACTGATGACAATGTTGTAGTATCCAATGGTTCTAACAGCTCCAACTTTTCCATTGGTTTCATTTCCTCGTATAATATAAATTCTGGGCTTTTGTGTTCAATTATCCATAAGAATTGGTATTTCATTACCAATTCTGGGTTACATGAGAGACTGGGAGTAACCCCCTTATTTACATTTAAAAGAGGTAACAATCTTAAGGACTTGCTACAGAGAAACAAAGCAACTGATTTTATGGTTAGACAAAAAGGTACCCACATTTGTGGGAGTTGTAAATGGTGCAGATTCCTCCGGGTAGGAAATTCTTTTTCTATTGGTAAGAGGAAATATTTTATCAACCATAAGATCAACTGAACACTAGATCTATAGTCTATTTAGCCCTTTGTGAATGCTGCCCTGCATTTTATGTTGGTAAAACGGACCGGCAATTCTCTGACCGTATTTACCAACATATTTATGTGATTAAGAACAAGAGAAGTGACAATGCCCTCTCTAAACATATTTTGAGTAATAGTGGTCACAGCTTTCAATTTATGGGCATAGACAACATTAAGCTTGACATCAGGGGCAGCCCGCAATCTCTAATTTTAGAGACCCGTGAGTTAGAGTGGCAACTTCAGTTAGATGCTTTTTCCTATCCTGGACTCAATGACAATTGTAATATTGCATCTATCTTAAAGTATAGAAGTTACCTTAGGTAATTTGGGCTTTACAATTCATGTTTCCAATTGACTTTCCTAAAAGGAATGCTTGAACTGTTTTAGCTTGTAGTATTTTTACAAGTGTTCTATGGCTACATTTTTTATTATTTTTCATTTCTATTTTGATTGATGTTTCAGACACGAATTTGTTGTCATTGTGGTTGGCGAAATGTTATTTAACCTTTACACATTTTTGTGAGACGAACTGTTTTTTGTTTATTTGTATTCATATAGGTAGGGCTGTTGTTAAGTTGAGTTTATTTACTTGCTTGCATTACATACTTTTTTAGATATACTTTACATATATTTTTAAATACTTTATTTATGTTATGGTATACTGCTTTAATTGCACTTTTTGTGCATTAATCAGGAAGTGACATCAACAACTGGTCACTAGTGAAGGTTTTAAAAATCTGTGAGCTTGTGCTCTTTTAATGCTGATGAAGCTTCCACTTTTGCAGGAGCGAAAACGCTGTTTTTCTTACTTGGTGAATAAAAGTGCGTTTCAGTTATTTTCAAATTTGTGGCTTGTCGGAGCACCTTTGTCTGTTTTTCAAGAGTTTACGCTTCTTTTTACTGGTTAGCAAGTCTATAGTACAAGACAAAAACGCTTGTGGATAATAATTGGCGTTCATGTTGTTGTTGAAATAGTGTGTCTTTGTGTTTTTGGACTTGGAATAAAATTGGTACGATCTAAACCGGAATTCCCTATCTGCACTTTTTGGATTTATTGGTTTGATTTGTGCAGAAGTTTGCAGTATTTTTTCATTTGTTACAGATCCCCCACCATGCCCCAAGATTCTCACTAGACCTTTCTAAACATACTGGAAAATATTAATATACAACCAAACACCCTAATACTGGGTGATTTCAACTACCCTGCCATTAACTGGAAAAACTACTCATGTACCAACATCTTTGCCCATCGGTTCTTGGAATTAATAAATTCCAATGCCCTGGATCAACTAATCCATAGTCCCACCAGGGGCTCCAATATCCTAGACCTGGTTGTTACCAACATGAGAAATCAATACTCCACACCTATGGTCACCCCCTCATTGATAAGGTCAGACCATAAGCTAATTACCCTTAACATCCACATCCCACCCCCACTCCCCAGCAAGGAAATTTCCATAAAAACTTCTCCAAAGCCAACTTTATGCTACTCAAGTCAGAAGTTACAAACTTCATGACATCCATGCAGATGGGAACTGAAAGTTCGACTGCTGAGTCCTTCACTAAGGCACTGTATGAGCACATCCACTCATTCATAAATCATGCCATCCCAAATAGAACCAAAATGCTCTCCTCCAAAAAACAGAAGCCAATCTGGTGGTCCCCTGCCATAAACAAACTTTACAACAAAAGGAAGAAACTGTTGCAGAAAAGAGGAAAATGCTACGATGCAAAAAGCTTCCTTAACAGCCCCAGTAAGAAGTTGAGATCCCTCATAAAATCCTCCAAAGCTAGTTATGAAAATAAAATTGCCAAAGATTCCAAAGACAACCACAAGGCATTCTATAACTAGGTCAAGAATTTAAATGGCAATGCTCAGATCTGCTCTGAGCTACAACAGAATGGCATTAAATATACTGATCCCAAGGATATTGCCAATATCCTGGCAGATCGATTCAGTGCCAACTTCACCCCCCCTCTCACCCCTAAATGGCCCATCTCAATACTGGAAGATTGCCAAATTCCAGTAATAATGGCCACACAGGTAAAACCACACTCTCCAAAGCTAAGAATACAGCATCCATGGGACCAGATGACATCCCAGGCCGTGTACTACATGAACTACAAAATGAACTGGCACCTCACCTAAGTGTCATGTTTAATCATACCCTCACCTCAGGCTTTGTGCCCACTGAGTGGTGCACAGCTACAGTTGAACCACTCCACAATGGGGGATCCACATTGGATCTCGGAAACTACCACCCCATCAGTCTGACGAGCCTGATCTGCAAGGCCACAGAACGTATTATCATGGAATTTATAAACAAAGACATTGGCAATCTTAAAACACTGGACCCCAACCAGTTTGGGTTCATGAAGGGCTGATCTTGTCTCCTGAACCTGATTGGCTTCTTCGAATCAGTCTCCAGAGCCATGGACGAGAGTAAAGCAGTCCACACAGCCTATCTGGACCTCGCCAAGGCCTTTGACACCATTCCCCACTCTGGAATCATAGATAAACTTATTAATCTGGACATTAATCCCTACATCACTCGATGGGTTGCCAACTGGCTTACTGACAGGACCCACACTGTAAAAGTAGCTGACTCCAAATCCAGCTCCAGACAAGTGACAAGTGGAGTACCTCAGGGTTCAGTCCTGGGACCTCTCTTGTTTGGCATCTACTTCTCTGAAGTACAGGCCAACACTAAGGGACTCTGGCTAAAAAAGTTTGTGGATGACTGCAAACTGGGAGCCATTACTGAATCCCCAAATGATGTGGATACTCTACAAAAGAGCCTTACAGAAACAGATGCTTGGTGCCAGTGCTCAAGCTTAATGCCAAGAAATGTATAATTATCCCCTTTGGGAAAAAACATGTTCCCGTGAATTACCGCATAGGTGGCAGTACACTAAACACCAACAGTGTGATAAGAGACTTAGGAACACAAGTGGAAAGTAGTCTCACCTTCAATAACAACATCACCACAACAGTCAGGAAATCCTTCTATGTGGCACACCTTATCACTAAGGGCTTTTCATCACGAAAAAGGAGGTCATTGTCCCACTGTACTCATCCCTCATTAGACTCATTATAGAATACAATGCCCCATTTGGTATGTACCTCTCAAGACATCTGCAACAACTGGAAAGGCTGCAGAAATACCTCACTAAAAGAATCACAGGCCTAAAGCAGACACCCTATGCTGACCACCTTAAAAAACTCCAGCTATACTCTGTCGCATATTATCTTCTCTGAGGCGATCTCTGCTTAACATACAAGGCCATGTCAAACCCAGAGCTGTTGGACATGCTATACTTAAAGAAATCCCAATCCCTCAGAGCCACACGCTGCAGGGATCTAAACCTTATCATCACAATAAACAAAACATACTGGAGGGATAGGTTCCTGACCCAGAGACTCCTCAGATTCTGGAATAGACTGCCCATACATGTCAAGTAGAGCGCCTCTTTGCCCTTCTTCAAAAGGAACCTTGATGATTGAATGGGAGAAAGGAACTTCACCCCGGGGATCACGTCAGTCGCCCTGCTAGACAAGGATCCAGGAAAGTAAATAGTGCGGGAAGAAATAACCAGGGAATTGTTATGCCTAGGCTTGTATAGGCCCTAGGGCCGATAGCCTAGTACCAACCTATGAACCTATGAACTAGGACACACACACACCGAGTTATGGCTGCACATATGTAACCTTGACTATGTGAATATGTGTAGAAGCAGTCAGGTACTGTCAAAAGATATTTCCTCCACAGGTCTGTCAGGTAAGAAAAGGTATGACCGAGCTGTAAGAAGCCTGTAATTATACACTGTGTACAACAGCCACTGTCCAACCCCAAGGCTGCAAATGACAGCAAGAGAAGTACTTACACCAAGTGGTCCCCTCCAAGAAATGTCCCTCAAGGTTAACGCTGTCACAACTAGTGGTCACAGCAGCCCACACCCAGGGTGCCTGATAGAAATCAAGGTGGATTATGGCACTAGCACACACACACACACACACACACACACACACACACACACACACACACACACACACACACACACACACACACACACACACACACACAGAGTTATCACTGCGGATATGTAACCTTGACTATGTGAATATGTGTAGAAACAGTAAGGTAGTGTTAGCAGATATTTCCTGCACAGGTCTGCCATGTAAGAAAAGGTATAAATGAGCTGTAAGAAGGCTGTAATTATATACTGTGTACAAACATACCACTGTCCAACCCAAGGCCATAGGTCGATGTAAAGTGAGGTAATACCTGTAGCATAATGATTAGAGCAATGATCATTAAAGTTGTGAGCACTTCAAGCATATACAATTGTTAACTGGCATCTCTTTCTCTCTTCCCCACCTCATTTGCACCAATAATCTAAACACATAAATTAATGGATATGTTTTTCACCAAACCTATTGTTGGGACATGTGTCCTATTGTTCTACAAATATTTAAATTTTTTTATCAATGTCCCCAGTTCAAATACTATCATCGGTGGCCTATTGCTATCAATGTAACCTGCATGCCGTTGTATTACCCACTGTGGTTCCATATATGGATGTGTTCCGCTTGCTATGCAACTGTTCCAAAACTGTTGTTTTAGGTTAATGGGAATACTCATGCATGCTGTTATAACTAATCCTGGAATGTGTTTTGCATGACTAACCAACATATGTTCTACATCTTCATCACCATACATCTGGGAAGGCTGATCCCAGCGGATCCGCCTCTCCCACCTCATCTGGCAGTGGCACTGGGCCCCACCAAGTCTGGGACCCACCCTGGGACCTCCATGTTCACTGGT
The DNA here is from genome assembly GCF_019279795.1 of Protopterus annectens. Classification (NCBI taxonomy): domain Eukaryota; kingdom Metazoa; phylum Chordata; order Ceratodontiformes; family Protopteridae; genus Protopterus; species Protopterus annectens. The sequence continues at coordinate 433,358,486 of NC_056736.1, read as the reverse complement.
CCTGCACCTGCATAAAACTGCCTCAGGAAATGGGGCTTGTCCCCCCCCGGGGCACAAGTGTAGACAGGATACTGTCACCAGAAGCCAGGTCTGGGGTCTGGTGCATAGCGATCTCTGCAAGGAATTTGGAGATCTTCTACACCAGCTTGTGCAGCCACCTTCGGGGCTGTGAAAGTGCAGTGGTGACTACCCATGGGTAGGGACCTCAGTCCCACTGTATCCATGTGGCGGAGTCATGGACATTCGATTACCAACCACCCCTCCCCATCCAAGGTGTTTAACCCCACATGTGTCATATACCACCCCTGTCTGATCTCTTGTCTGTTTTGTCTGTCTACCTACCCAACCTACCTCCCCAAATATACCAACTATCCTTCCCCAACATCCCACGCTCATCTTAATAAAAAAAGGGCAATCTGTTCCCACAAAAAAAATTGCCCCACATATAGCTTTCCATTTCGCACACGTGTCCACTGGACACATGTAATTTGGTCTAACTGGCTTTGCAACACATTGCTGTTGTCCTACCCCTCTTTCAGGGGTTTGAGT
>NC_056736.1:433267937-433355437 GCF_019279795.1 Protopterus annectens | reverse complement strand
GGCAAATGTTGCTGTACACCAATAGTCAACTCCACCATGGTCAGATCTGACCACAGTGTCATCACCTTAGAAATCTACATCCCTCCCACCCCCCTGCAAAGGTAACCACAATGAAAAAACCTTTCCAAAGCTAACTTTGGCCTTCAAAAACAGAGGTGGCTAATTTCACGGCACCCATGCAAATGGAGACTAGTTGCATGACCTCCAAATCACACATGAATTCAGTATGAACACATACACAAATGCATGGATTCTGCCATACCCAATAAAAGCAAGACACTCCCCTCCAGAAAAAGGAAGCCAATCTGGTCATGCCCTGCCCAAAGAAATTCTACAACAGGAGAAAGAAACTGATATGGAATAAGGTGAATTCCCAAGACTTGGAAAAAACCCCTCATCAGCCTCAACAAAAAGATGAGATTCCTTCTAAAATACTGTAAAGCTAGCTGTGAAAACAGAATTGCAGCACACAGTAAAGACAATTGCAATGCCTCCTATAGTTATGGAAAGAATTTCCTTGCCAATACCAACATGTGCTCTGAGCTACTGTACAATGGTACCTCCTATACTGAGCCAACAGATATTGCCAATATACTGGTATACAGATTCTGTGACAACTTTACCCCTTTCCCCACCCCAAAGGACCAATCACAATACCAGTACACTGCCAGGCACCCATTAGTACTGCTGCTTGGGTTAAAATACCAGTGTCCAAGACCAAGAATACAACTTCTATTGGACCTGGCAATATCCCTGGCTGTCTTCTGCATGAACTACAGAGTGAACTGGCACATCACCTGTGTGGTCTATTCAATCACAGCCCCACCTCAGGCTTTGTCCCTACTGACTAGAGAGTTATCCCTCTCCACAAAAAAGGAGTGGCTGCAGACCATGGAAAGTATTGCCCTGTTAGCCTGACAAGGCTGTCATGCAAAGCTATGGAACGCATCATCATGGACCTTAGAAAGAGGGATATGGGAATCTCCAGACTCAGGATCCCACACAGTTTGCTTTTGTGAAGGGTAGATCATGCCTGTTTATTCAACCTGATTGACTTCTTTGAGTCAGTCACCTGAGCTGTGGATGAAGACAAGGTGGTTCATACAGCCTACCTCAGTCTGGCCAAGCCCTTTGATAACATTCCCCACTCAGGAATCATGGACAAACTCACTGAGCTACACATCAAACCCTATAACAGTAGGTGGGTTACAAACTGTCTCACAGATAGATCCCACATTGTGAAAGTAGCTGACCCCAAGTCAGACTGCCGACCAGTCACAAGTGGGGTTCCACATGGTTTGGTCCTGGGTCCTTTCCTGTTTGGTATCAACTTTTCTGAAGTCCATGCCAACATGAAGGGACTCTGGTTTACAATTTTTGCAGTTGATTCCAAGTTGGGAGCTATTAACTAACCAAGTGATGTTGACATCTTACTGAAAGGCCTTACTGAGACCAATGACTGGTGTCAGAGCCATGACCTTAAGCTCAATGTCAAAGAATGTGTTGTCATCCCCCTTTGGGATGTCAGGCACTACAGGGATGTTACAGCACCAAAAATCAGACACCGGTGTAAAAGTGCATACCCATAACCAATTCAACAACAGTCACAGTCACATACAGGTAGGTCAAGTGAAAAGTAGAGTATACGGACTGTGTGAATACATAATAGTTTTACAGTCACACACTACCCCTACATATAGCAGCCCAATTCTCAGTGTAGTCTGAATCCTGACCATGGTATAGGACATGTCTCAGTCTACGCCTATACAGGCATACAGGCAATAGATCAGCAGACACTGGAGTAGCATGCAGTCAGATGAAAAAGGAGCCATAACACTTACATCTACCCCCCTCCATACACAACCCAAATAACATGTGCACATGACATGTGTACACAATCATGACAGCCTGTTAATGGCCAGACATACACAGGCCTCTCACATGTGCAGTTCACTTCAGAATGTACAGGCACAGGAGTGATATCTATGGCCTCTTGCCTGTAACATGTCTGTGGGTCTACTACATCACTGGGATGGTAGGAGGAATGAAGGTAAGAAATAATGATATTAAATATGTCTAAGCCCCATAATGCATGACATCTGGACAAAGCCTGACATAATTTGGGGACAGAGGTACAAACACAGGCGTAGATTGGGCATATTGCTGTCAGAAATTTAAACAGTTGCTGATGTTACTAGGTCTGTTGTAACATATCCTTTGTGAGGAATATGAAGTCAGTAATGCCAGTGGATATTAGTATTTACTGACTGCATTCACCAGAGTCCCTGACTGGTTTTCCAAGAACAACAACTGTTTGGGGAACAGACAAAACATAACAGATAAACATGTGGCCAGTCTGTGAACAGCATGCCAATGGAAAGGTATGTCAGAGACATATCACTGTCAGACGTGAAGTCACTCACTAAATGCATGTCGACACAAACCCTGTCAACCTATCAACCCACCACATGTATAACAGCACTGATGATGACATAGAATCTGTTCACAATTCTGGAGACATGTCCTCCATGTCGTTGTGTTGTCTCCAAATGTCCTGTCCTGTGACGTATCCCCACCTACTGTCTGTGAATCTGTAGCCCTCCACCTCTGTAATGTCCCTCACACAGGCAAGTAAAAGGGCCAAGGCCCACATGAAGGATGTCCCATTTGTTGGAGCTAGTAGCAGTGTCCAGGTCCACAGCACAGAACTGTGTGGGCACATACATAGTTGTATGGCCTTAGCAATACCAGACATCTGCACATCTGCATAGAGGACAGACAGAAAGTGGACAGCAAACATGTCATGCATTAGGATGAATGTCCTGAAGGATAGAAGTCTGAAACTGAAATGTATGCCATTACTACATATCAGTCGTCTCCAATGACATGGCCAGAAAACATAGTACTCTACAGTTAATATAATAATATCACATTAATATCCAATAGGAGATACATAAAAACATACAGCTGAAACACCAAGAACAAGATAGTGCAGTACTCAGAGTCCTGGCTTTGCATGCAGAGGTGCATGGTTGGAGTACTACAATAGGTAATCTAATCTTACATGGAAAAGTAGTGTCAAAAGTACTAATTTCTTAATACAATATGTGTGGAATGATATTTGTCCATCAGTGTACTGTAGCTGGTGTAACATGCAAGTGTAAATGCATATAATATGTGGTACTACCCATGTATAAAAAATAATAAAAAAATGTGATATTACCCATGTATACCCAAGTGTCCTGTACAGTATACTCACACCCCTTGCTACTGTAATGAGATCACATAAAATCATGCTATGTACAGGAAATTAAATAAACTTATTGCATGTCATTACTCTGCAGTTTTATGAAACTGGAATGTGAGCAATGGTTACCAAGGCTGAGCTATACTTAGCAGGTTTACACATTGCTTAAATGCAAATGATAACCAGTAATTAGCTCTGCTAAACATACTTGTGCACTGGTAAGCATCGGTAAGTGAAGCCTACATAGTTTAAGTGCCTATTGGTTTAACCATGTTTTAGCACTGATTACTGCCATGCAAACCCATGCAAACCCACTTACAACTGCTTAAAAGTGCCCTAATCACTCTGTATCCAGCACCCCAGCTTCTGGTCAGAAATAAAATTATCAAACATGCTCACTCTTGAGCCTGAGATGCTATACACCATAGTCACAGCAATTTTCCACTAGGCCATCTTAGCTGTTTGAATTTAGGAAGTTTTTACAATGTATCATGCAGTACTGTCAGTTTACAATAGGAAGGGCACACTGTGTAATGAGGAATGATTGTTATCTACAAATAGCATGAAAAATTAATTATTTGCGTATGTAGAGAAATAGATATGTGTGAAGATACATATATATGTATAAACATATATAAATATATTATCAAGAAATACTGACATGTATGTGTGTGTGTGTGTGTGTGTGTGTGTGTGTGTGTGTGTGTGTGTGTGTGTGTGTGTGTGTGTGTGTGTATATATATATATATATATATATATATATATATATATATATATATATATATATGTGTGTGTGTGTGTGTGTGTGTGTGTATATACATACATGTCTCTAAATGCCCATACAAACATATGCTGCTAACAGACCACCCATAACTGGGGCAGCATGCACAGCTGGATACAAAAGGACCCATGACACTCATATCTGCCACCCCCTCAGTCCAAATAATAAGTAAACAGTACACTGCTACAAAACCACGATAGGCCATATACAGTGACCTCTTAGCAAAACAACTACAATGAGTGAAGATAGTAAACAAAAATACAAACAGCCAGTAATTCACACAACTTCATTTTAATCTGATGTCTTTGCCAATGCCTTTAAGTAGTAACACACTACAAGAAATACTTGCCTTAATTAGAAGAAGCAATTAACACTTAAGTACATTTAAATACACAGCCTCCAATTACACTCCTCATTCAACCCCATAGGGGATAAAGTATCACATTTAAAAACATACATTGATTTTTGTACATAACAATTGCTCTTTTATGACTGTTTGATCAAACTGTGAAATAGACTTTTTCCAAAGCAGTACCTTGTAACCCATTACACTTAATTACATGTATATACACAGCCTCCAATTACACTACTCATTTAACCCCCTAGGGGATAAAGTATCCCATTTAAAAATTTAAACTGATTCTGTACATAAAAAATGTTCTTTCATGACTACTACCCCAATTGTGAGAATTATTGAAATGTACAGCTATATAACTGTCTTCTTTCTCATCAGTAATATGTCTCACATGTTCTAACAGCCTAGTTTTAAAACACTTGTCACTCTCCCCCACATAAAATATGTTACAAGGGCATCTAAGAGCATTCTCCATACACCAACCTCTTGAAGGTACAGTGTCCCACATGTTGTCCACCATTTCCACTCAGCAGGAATGACAGAACAAAATAATTGTAGACCCTACCTATCTACCTTCTACGGTATGGCATCTGTACAATGCCTGACATAATTTGGAACAGAGGCCCACAAATATGGCCATACTTGAAATATTGCTGTTATACACTGAGAAAATTGCTGGTATTACAGGGTTTGTTGCAACATATCTTTTCTGAGGGATTGCAGTCACTAAAGTATGCTACTGATTTTCCAAGGGCAACACCTGTCTGGGGAAAATACCAAACATAACAGGCAAATCTCTGGCCATTATGTGGATAGCCCAACAGTTGAGAGCTATGCAGACACAGAACTTTGTCAGACTGAAACATATTAGCTCACACACCTCCAGGATACCTTCCTCCCATATAAGGGAAAAGGACAACACCCACATGGAGTACTTAATTATAGGAATGTGTTGCCATGACATTGGCTATTGGAATAACTACACAGCTGCTATGCATGCAATCAGCAACTGGGAAACACCAGTTGGTGCTCAGGCCATTACATGGTCATGAGCATTACCAACAAATGACGAGATGCCATCTTTTCAAACCACCTCTGTCATAGACAGCCCATCAGTGCAAAGCTGAAGTAGTGTGAGAAAACAAAAGGATATATCTGTGAAAAATCCAGACAAAAAAAGGTATGTGAAACAAGTAAGCATGTAACTGAATGCAGTAGGTGGTCTGTAATAATGGAAAAATAGGGGGTTGAAAGCATATGTCTCAACATGACTTGCTGTACTGATGTACTACTGAATACCACTGATGGCCATAGCATGTGGCTCTGTCTGTAGTGACTGGGCCAGCTACTGGGATGTTGTACATATTCATATGTCACCTGTGCATATAACTATGATACACATTTTGTCTTGTAAATATAAGACAACTATACAAAGCATGTGCAGAGTAAAGTACTGCTGCAGATGTGTGTGTTGAATGTCATGTTATATACTGAGCTCATACCAAACTGTCCAGCATTCTGCACACTGACAATATGTGTGCCTCATGTAGTCATTTACCCATAGAGTTGTGTTATGTCAGTCAAATCCTTGCCAGATCTGTCAAGACTGACATTACAACATCCCCATTCATTGTCCTCTGGGTTTTCCCATTTGGGATTGCCACAGTGGATCATCTGTTCATTTCTGCCTGTCCTCTAAATCTTACTCGCTCACACCAACCACCTGCATGTCCTCTCTCACCACATCCAGAAACCTTATCTGAGGCCTTCTTCACTTCCTCTTACCTGGCAGCTACATCCTTACCATCCTTTACACAATATACTCAGCACCCCTCCTCAGCACATGTCCAAACTGATGTAATGCTGCCTCTCCAACATTGTCTCATATCTGTCCAACATGGCCTGAGCCTGTCATATATACATTGCTAAACCTGTACACCCATGTCACACCCCATGTAAATCATAATATCTGTAACTCTGCCATGTGCAGCTCTGACCCCTGCCTTTTTGTCAATGCCACTGTCTCCAACCCATATAACATAGGTGGTCTTACTACCCTCTTGTAAACCTTACATATCACATTTACTGGTACTCGTCTGTCACATATCACTCCTGACATTCTTATCCACCTTCTCTATTCTGTCTGTACTGTATTCTTCACCTGTCCTCCATAGCCCTCATTACTCTGATATATTAATCCCAATCATTTGAACACATCCACCTTTGCCAATTGTACTCTGTCCATCCTCAACATTCCACTATCCTCCTTCTCATTCACACACAGGTATTCTGTCCTAGTGTTGTTGACCTTCATTCCTCTCCTCTCTAGAGCACATATCCACCTTTCCAGGGTCTCCAAAAGCTGTCCCTTACACTCCATACAGATCACAATGTCATCTGCAAACAATATAGTCAGTGGGGACTCCCATATGATCTAGTCTGTCAACCTGTCCATCACCATTGCAAATCAGAAAATGCTCACATCAGATCCCTGATATCATCCCACCCCCACCTTAAACACATCCATCAATCCCAATGCAGACCTCAATGCTGTCACACCACCCTTATACATATCCTGTACCTCTCTTACATATATCTCTTCCACGTATGACTTCATCATACAATACCACAACTCCTGTCTAGGCACCCTGTCATATGCTTTCTGAAGTCTAGAGAGACACAGAGCAACTCATGACCTTCTTTGTATTCCACCAGTAACAGTCTCAGAGCAAGCATCACATCAGTAGTGCCCTTTCCACACATGACACCATACTGCTGACCAGTACTCCTCACCTCCCTATAGTTAGCTTCCACTACTCTTATCCATAGCTTCATGCTGTGACTGGTCAATTTTATCCCTCTGTAGTTATCACAGCTCTGCACAACCACCTCATTCTTAACACTGTACCCAACAAGCACTTTCTCTCCACCCATCATGCAACATCCCAAGATATCAGTAAACAGTCTGGCTAACACACCACTGCCATTTCCCTTAAACAACCCCATGCTTCCACAGGTGTGTAATGTGGACCAACAGGCTTGCCAGTATTCATCCTCATCACAGCTACCCTTACATCCTCCTTGTTAAGCAATTACACTTCCTGATTCTCCATACCCACATCATCCAACCTTCTCTGTCTCATTCTCTTCATTCATCAGCCCCTCAAAGTACACTATCCATGTGCCCAACACACTCCCCTCACATTTGAGTACATATACCTCATCATCCTTTATCACCCTTATCTGCTGCACATCTTTCCTAGCTCAGTGTATCTGTCCAGCCAATCAGTACAATTCCTTTCATCCCTCCTTAATGCCCGACCTGTCATTGAACTCTTTATATGCCCATCCTCAGCCTTTCCCACCTGTCTCTTTGCCATGTACATCATCTCCTCATTCTCCTGCCTACTTTCTTTATCTCTCTGACAATCTCACTCCTTCTTCCCCAAACTCTGTTTCTGTATACTGTCTAGTACTTCCTCAGTCTACCAACAGGTGTCCTTGTATTGCTTCATCCATTCACATGTCACCCCAAGCACCCTTCTAGCTGTCTCCCTTACCAGCTCTGCTGTACTTAACCAGATATTTGTTAGATTGTCACTGCCACCCAGTGCCTGTCTCAACTCTTCCCTGAACTCTACCTCACAATCACCCTTTCCCAATTCACACCATTTGATCCTTGGTGCTGCCCCACACTCCTCCTCATCCTGATCACCAACATCATCTTACATACCAACATTCTCTGCTCCCTAAATACACTTTCCCCTGTCACCACTTTACAGTCTCCAATCTCCTTCAAACTGGCCCTCCTACAGTGGATATATTCCACCTGTGTGTATCTTACTCCACTCTTGTATGTCACCCTATGCTCCTCCCTCATGTTATGGTGCATATTCACCACAGCCATGTCCATCCTTTTTGTAAATCCCACTACCATCTCACTGTCTCTACTCCTTTTAACTCCATACATACCCATCAATTCCCCATCCCCTCTGTTCCCTTCATCAACATGCCCATTGACATCTGCTGCAATGACCAGTCTGTCACCTTTGGGTACAGTCATCATCATGCCATCCAACTGATGTCACATTTCTCTTTCTCATCCATTGCACAACCAACTTGCATAGCATATGCACTAACAACAGTCATCATTACACCATCAGCTTACAGCTTCAGAAGCATCACTCTATCAGACACTTTTCATCCTCCAAAAACACTCTTGGCATACTGTTCCTTTAGCAGAAGCCCTACCTCCTTCCTCCTTCAGTCTGCACCTTGATAGCACAATTGTGACTTGCCTACCATACACCCAGCCATAATCCCCTTCCATGTGGTCTCTTGCACACACACAATATATCAGCCATCCCCTAGCCATCATATCAGCTAATCTGGTCCTTATACCACTCATACTGCCAACATTAACAATTCTTACCCTCAATACCACCCTCCTAGCCTTTCCTCTCTCTTCCTGACATATGACTGTTGGACATCCTCCAGGGGATGCCTGTCAGTGTAAAGGCTACTGTGCTAATGATTGACTCAAGTATGTTACAGCAATATTGAGTCACTGTCACTGATTTTATCCCATTGCACCCATGTATGCATGGCATCCTACAGATGTCCTGCTGTAACAGGTTGAGATGAATGACTGCACAGCAAGAGTGTGAATACAGTGTGCCATACTGACATAGAAAATACATGTATGTGCTGTATTACCTATGCACATGTCAGTATGATTAGGTGTATGTGTCCACCTCATGAAAACAGACATGGGATGCAAAATGTCAGCTAAACAAGCTGTACATGTTGTACACGTGTGTAATCTTCATTACTGTGCACCCAAATGAGTGACATTCCTACAGCTACTTGTTGTTGCATTGCCTTGACACAGCCATGGTTAGTACAATTAAGCATGATTATCATTACTAAATTGGAGAGGTGTCCAACTGTGTCATGACTTTGTGGCCATGCCCACTACAAACAACTGATTGAACACATACATGGCTGTATGGACTCAGCAATACCTTACTTGTCATACCTGCCTCCACCAAGGTAGAGTAATCCCCTTTGATGGACAGCAGCACTACACAAACCACATACTTGGTCCCTATAGTGGCTGTACAGGGCAAAGTAAGGGCAGGAACCAACCTGGCATCAAGTCAGCCATTGTTTGAACAAACATATAAGGTCACAGGTGGATTACTGTAAGGCCAACTATGAGTACAAATTGGAGACATCCAACAAGGACAATCACAAGGCCATCTTCCCATATGTCTGCAATCTCAGAGGCAACAAACCAACCCAACCTGTAATGGTGGCTAATCAGATCACATACACACACAACATAGCCACAGGCAACCTGATGCAGATAGGGTTAGGGCAACCCCCCCCCTCGGCCCAGCATCACTATAGGTGGATATGTACTGCACCCACACCCCTCCCCTTATCACCAGTGAGCAGGTACATATTGCCTACTGAAAGGCAACAAATGTAAGTATCCATGGGACATCATATCATCCCTGTCTGCATCCTACATGAACTCAGGCATGTGCTCCAGCTGTATTACACACTGTAGTCACACCAAGCAGTAGCACCACCCACACACCATCCACATGGGTGATGGCTAATGTCTTCCATTTACACAGATGTTAATGAGGAATGACAGATTATGCAAACAACTTGCCCTCAATGCTGGCAATATGAACCTATGAATATGACTTACCAGGACCAGGAGTGCAATGCAAGCTGATATTATGCTGATTACAGGGGTATGGTGTGGTTGTGAGTGGTGGCTTCTAGTATGGTTGTGAGTGTTGACTACTGATATTCAAGGTACTGTGCAGGTACTGGACATACTGTTGCCAAATGTATGGGGTCCTGCAATGTATTTCCCTGTTATTGTTTACCAGGTGCAATGTTACATCACCGGCGAGAAACCTTTTCACCAGTGGAATGCAACCTGATAATGGAAACTGCAATACAGAACCACACCGTACTGTTGGGCCAAAGCCAGCAACATCTGTGGGATAGGACCACCCTGTGGGATGACCCTGTTCATAGGGTAAATTAGGTGGGTCGGCACACATATACGTATGAGCAGGTGTGGTATCATGCCACCAACCTCATATGGAATGCCTGGCAAAGGGCTGCTGCCATTGCCTGGAACCCCACAACCACAGATGGGGGCTCAACCATGCAGCCCCCACTGACATCAAACGAGGAGCTCCTTGCCAAGCTTGTCATACCCATCACAGTACAACACCAGGGTACAAAACCCCACTTGATGGAGGTGGGTGGCACCCACACAATGGACAAGGAGCGTGCAGGTAAGGTCCCAGTGGGGAGTAGTAGAGTACTGTATGAGACATACTTGTATCTGTTCAGAATCTACATGCATGTGCTAGTTCAGCTTGCAGTTGTGGATGGGGATTTCTAATGCACAGAAGTACAAATCTATGGTGAAGGACAGCAAATTGTGTAGTATTGGGTTCTGTACTGTAAATGTGCAGGCATGCTGAATCCATCCTTTACCAAGGGAACATGTGAGTCTGCTAACAATGCCTCTCTCCCATAACTAGGTCACTCTGGTCTGCATATCGGACAGCAGCCTGAAGCTGGTGAGTATGGAATTGTTCAGTTGTCCTTTGGCAATACTGCAGGCATGTGGAGACCATGCAAGTTACTATGCACACAACTATGACTAATAGCCATATTGCTTTATGTGCATGTTCACTTGTGGTGGGGTTAATTGTATTGCACCACAGTGGTCACCACAGGGGCCTATCTGAAGAGAATGAAACATTTCTGTTGCATACCTCACAACCTGTCAGTGCAAGATGTCTGGACAGACACCAGCAAAATGTGTTGGACAAACTGACTAAGGTAGGGACATGTGTGAAACATTACTGCTATACAGTGGATATAAAATGTATACACACACCTATTAAGATGTCATTTGTTTCTGATATATACTGATTGAGACCACAATGCCAATTCACACCTTTCCCAACCTTTAATGTGACTCATGACATGAACAATTAACTTGTAATACCAAGCATCTGGGCTCATGTTTTGCACCTACAAGCCTGGACAAGTGTGAGGGTAGCAGATGTTGTATCAGTATGCTGTTTCAGTCAGGTATGATACCTGATGCTGCCATATGTGTCAGTACACTCACTGTAGCCTATTTGGCAACAATATCACATACATGGGCATAGTTAAGTCAGACAGAGCATTAATAGTTTCCAAACATCTGGACGTTCCAGACACATCTGTACAGAGGACTAGTATGGCCTGTACAATGGTTTCACATGCTGCATGTGAGGTAGATGCCATTACCACACTACAGAAAGTAATGGGAGCAGGAGGTAGTCACCTGCCATGTATGGTATACACACACACACACACACACACACACACACACACACACACACACACACACACACACACACACACACTCACACACACAGTTGCCAGTATTAGGATTAAAACTCCTGCCTATCTATTTATTTGTACTATAGTGTTACACAGTTACTGCACCCACTACAGAGCTTACTGGAATTACAACTGGCCAAAGATGCTGATAACTGCACAGCTGAGGTAAAAGTATTACAGGTGGCAGGAAGTCTGCCCTCAGTTTCTCCCTTACGTCTTGTTAGTTCTTTCTGTCTTGCACTTCAAATAACATTATAGTTTTGCACTTCAACAGGTTATTGTATCAATGTGTATCACATCTGGGAGCCATCAGCAGTACTTGTTCATCATGGAATTAGCCCCAGTATTTACTAGTTATGACCACCCCTCCTGGCATGATTGAAGTGTGGTTTTCTGTGCTTTCACCCATTAACCTGGTGCACTTGTCCATTCTGAGGCACTGTTACAACTGGCTCTTGTACACAGAAAACCTCTCCTCTAAACTCCAACACTAAGGCCAGTAAAAGTTACATCTATAGCACCAAATGTGGACATATGCACTCTCCAGCAAAGACTGGACTAACTGGTCAAGAGGATAAGATCAACACATGCACCACATCATGTGGAACACATAGCTCACAACAACATGCACTATGACAGCCCTGACATACACTGCAAAGCCACACACCCACCTTCACAGAGGCACTCAATGGACATTTACACAAACAGCACAGACAAGCAAAACAGACACCCAGTCAGAAACCATGACATAGCACATGCCAAAGGACACATATGTCACCTACACAATGTGCCCTTCAACCTAAGCTCCTAAGACTGACCACCATTCACAATACAGTGATCATGAGTGACTCAGTACTGCGGCACACAGATGTCCCACTCACTAAGTTGATTATGGAGGAGGTAACAGCCAACTGTCTATCATATGCTAGCATCCAACACATGACACAGTTAGTCAGGCCACTCCACAACTGCAAGCATCACACTGTCATCATCCATGTGGGTGTGAATTACCTGAGACACACCTCCCTGGACTACGTGACAAGAGACACATGGTTAAACCCTCAGATTATGTGGTCCAGCCAGGTGTGACAGTAGCCCTGAGCAATATACTGCCATCACACAGAATGATGCTGCAGTACTATCAACAGATAATTGACTACAACATTGTTTTACATGTTTGTGTCATTCTCAGGGGACCCAATATCTCTCTGCTTGAGATAACATGATTGACAGACCTTGGGACTTTGCCACAGATGTCCTAAATCTGTCAGTCCTGGGTTTCCAGTTACTGGGTAAATGTCTTGACACCCCTGTAGTGCCTTATTAGGCATTGTTCCAAATCAAATTATCATCATAATAGCTAGACATGTATGCAATCTGAGGGTCATACTGCTCAACAGTAGACTTCTAACTGTCAAGATGCAGTCACTCAAAGCACTCCTCTGAGTGGAGGACATGGACATCTGTGCTGTAATGGAGAGATGGTTCACAGCAGCAGACAGCAGCCCTGCACTAATAGTCTATGATGCATTCCAAAGCTGTCAACCCCCAAACATGGAATACATCTCCACAGGTGGTGTTGCCTCCATATTCATAATGGATATGCACACCTCCAGACTAGTATCTCAGCATAATGCATTGGAGGTACTTCTGGTACAACTGACTTTGGGTAATAGTGCAATCCACACCATAGCCTGCTATCAGTCCCCATCTTTGCCCCTAGACTGTCAATGCACATTCCTCAACACCCTGCCATCTTTGAAAGTCCAACCCAACACTGACTTAGTAGGAGACTTCAACTACCCTTTCATCACCTGGGTAAAGTAGTCAAGCACCAGTACACTGGCCCAATGCTTCATGGAATTCATCACTTCCAAAGCCCTGGACCAGCTCATACTGACCCCCAGTAGAGGATACAACAACCTTGACCTGTGTTGATTACTTACATATGGGACTGTTGCTTGACCTCAGTTGTCAGTCTCTACCTGGTCAGACCCATACATGATGTAATCAACATGGAGCTCAACATCTCACCCACACCCCCCACAAAGGTAACCACCTTGCAAAACCTCTCCAATGCTGACTTTACAGTCATAAAAACAGGGGTGGATGACTTCACTGCACCCATGTCAATGGGAAATAGCTGCATGACTGTTGCATCATACACATATGCACTGCACATACATGTACATGGAGGCATGGTGCTAGCCATAGCCAACAGAACCCATACACTGTCCTCCAAACACTGGAAGCCAATGTGATGGTCCCCTGACATTACGAAGATGTACAACAGAAGGAGTACACTGTTGCAGAAAAAGGTGGTGTCCCAGGACTGGTGAACCCCCTTATTAGCCTCAAACACAACTTGAGATCCCTCATGAAATCACCTACAGGCAGCTATGAAGGCAGAATTGCAGCAGACACTGACGACAATAACAAAAGCCTTTGATAGTTATATCAACAACCTCAACAGCAATATCCACAAGTGCTGTGAGTTACTGTTCAATGCTAATTCCTGTCCTGAGATAACAGATATTGGCCACATACTTGCCAACACACTCAGTGCCAGCTTTACCACTCTCTACCCCCTAAGCGGAAGGTCACAATGGCAGATGAGTACCAGGTACCCAGCATTACTGCAGGCCAGGTTAGACCTGCATTGTCCACAAACAAGAACACAGCTCCCATGGGACCTCAACATATCCATGGCTGTGTTCTACTTGAATATAAAGAGACCTGGTACCACATCTGTGTGTCCTGGTCAGTCACAGCCTCACCTCAGGCTTAGTCCTTCCAAAATGGCACACTGCTGCAATCATCCCTTTCCATAAAGGGGTAGCATCTACAGACCCTGAGGATTATTGGACCCTTAGCCTGACAAGTCTACTATGTACGGGTATGGACCGCATTGTCAGGGACCTGATTGACCAAGATATGTGTGATCTCCTAACTCTGGACCCACACAGTTTGGCTTTGTGAATGGCAGGTCATGCCTGCTCAACCTGGTTAACGTCTTTGAGTGAGTCTCCAGGGCTGTGTATGACAATAAGGCACTGCATACAGCCTACCTCAATCTGGCCAAGCCTTCTGATACCATTCTTCAGTCAGAGATTATTGAGAAACCCAACAAACTAGGCATCAACCCCTATATCAGTGGGTGGTTTGCAAACTGGTTCACAAAACACATGGTGTGACAGTGGCAAACTCCAAGTCAGACTGGCAAGCAGTTACAAATGGAGTCTCACAGGGATCAGTACTGGATAGTGTCCTGTCCAGCATCTACTTGACAGGAGTCCAACCCAACACAGAGGAACTCTGGCTGACCAAATTCACAGAGGACTGCAAACTGGGAGCTACCATGAACTCCACAACTGATGCAGACATCCTATAGAAAGGCCTCACTGAGACCAGTGAGTGGTGTGGAAACCATGGCTAGAAGCTTAACATCACAAAATGTATCATCATCCCCTTTGGTAAAACACTCAGTTCCTTGTAAGTACCACATCAACAGGAGGCCAATGAACACTGTAGGCATTATAGGAGATCTGGGGACACAGGTTGACAGCAACTTCACCTTCAAGCACCACATTGCCACTGTAGTCAGGAAGTCCTTCTATATGGCACATTGAATTATCAAGGGTTTTGCATCTAGGACAACATAGGTAATGATCTCTGTCTACTATTCCCTCATTAGACCACTCCCCAAGTATTATGGCCCATTTGCCATGTACCTCACTAGACAACTGCTACAGCTGGAGAAGCCACAGAAGCACCTCACAAAGGGGTTCCTAGGCATTAAACACACATCCTACACAGATAGACTCAGAAGACCCAAGCTATTCTCTGTATCATATCACCAAATTAGCAGCTATCTGCGCTTGACTTGCAAAGTCATGTCTAACCCAGCTGGTTTAGAAATGCTACATATAACTCCATCCACACCACACAATGCAGAAACCTCTACCTGTACCACAATCATCACAACATGCTGGTGGGACAGGTCCCTCACAAAGAGACTGCACATGCCCTGGAATACACTTCCATACATGTTATGCGGAGCACCTAGCTGACTCTGTTCCAGAGAAATCTTGATAAGTGGATGGGTAATAGACAGTTCAACCCAAGGATCACTGCAGTGGCTATACTTGAAACAGGCACTGGGAGGTAACATCAGGTGGCACAATGTCAGGGACCTTCTATGTGCTAGGCTTGTTAAGGCTCTAGAGCCATTCGCTTACTACACATTTGTGAACCTATAAAGGGAATGACATCAGCAGGACTGATAAAGTAGTGCAGTGGGTGTTAAACTTATCAAAATATTTTGTCCTACAAACAGAAACATGTACACATACACACACACACACACACACACACACACACACACACACACACACACACACACACACACTTGGCAGATGTGAGAGTAGAACCCCTACCTAACTAGTGATTTGTACCATAGTGTTACACAGTTACCCC
The DNA here is from genome assembly GCF_019279795.1 of Protopterus annectens. NCBI lineage: Eukaryota > Metazoa > Chordata > Ceratodontiformes > Protopteridae > Protopterus > Protopterus annectens. Next base: position 433,339,144 of record NC_056736.1, on the reverse strand, counting down.
ATGCACTACAGAGCTTATGGGACTAAGAGGTAGCCAAAGGTGCTGATATGGGGAATGACATCAGCAGGACTGCTAAAGTAGGGCAGTGGGTGGGAAACATATCAAAATACTTCTGCTTACAAAAATACATACTCACACACATATTTGCCGGATACAAAAGTAGAACCCCTGCCAAACTAGTCATTTGTACTATAGTGTTAAACATTTATTACACACACTACTGAAGTTACACAACTGACAGCTGGCCAAAGTTGCTGATAAGGGACTGACATCATCTGGACAGATAATGTGGGGCAGTGTGAAGTGTCATGGATGGGACTGGCATAAAACTATTTCACCTATAAACAAACACACAACTCCCTCAGTCTTGCACACAGAACTGTCACACACACACATACCTTTGCATTTGCCAGGATTAAGATTAGAACTCCTACCTAACCAGTTATTCATACCATTGTGTTATGCAGTTATCACACATGCCACAGAGCTTATGGGGGTTAAGGCCTGATGGAAGGCACTTCTAAGATAACTGATATTTGCAGGACTACTAAAGTAGGAAAACGGGGAAGTGTAATAGGTGTGAATGGACCCAAAAGCTTTTAGTTGTAAACACACATGCACTTTTATGTTTGCCAGGATTCAGATTAGAACTTCTACCTAATGAGTTATTTTTACTATAATGTAATGTAATTATCACATGTGCCACAGAGCTTATGGGGCTAGGTGTAACAAAAGTGACCTCTTTGGTGACACACATCTTCATGGGACAATGGGAAGTGCACTGGGTAAGGAAGGCCTGCTCATTCCTAAATCCTACTGACATTTTTCTAAGTGTATGAGCATGCCCAGTGTGTCCTTTTATAGTACATGTGGGACTCTATTCAGGGATTATTGTACTCCAGTCTGGTCTGTTTTGTCCTACTGCCATACCTCTCAACCTGTTGGTGCAGGATATCTGCAGACAGCCTTTCAAAATGTGGGGACAATGGGTCATACAGTGATTGTGACAACTTCTCTCAGTCATGTATGTGTTGCTAGGGTTACAGGGCTTGTTTTAGCAGACATCTATCATATATGCCATTTGACACTGTCTTGTATTGTTTCAGTACCTTGTGACATACCTCCTCAGACCTTCACAGTGATTTACCTGGGGAGTACAGGATGGATGATGCAGACACCAGGTTTATGGGCCAAATGCTATGCATCCTTGCACAATCCAGCCTGTTGAGGGGTGTGCCTACAAACAATTGACTGCTGGTGCTGTGGAAATGGTCCAGCACCTTGGTGATATATTACAATGGTAGAATCTCTGTGCATTTATGTTCTGGCCTGGTCTGATTTCCAGTCCACAGTTGGGTAATATAAGTCAGACAGGATCAGGGTGACAGGAAGACTCCAGATAGATTTGTAGGGGATAGGATATGTGGGTGGGTGGGGGGGTGTCCTGGGCAGATATGTTTGCCTGTAGCTACCAGTACTTTGTATTGGGTTCTCCTCAATGGTTCACGGCACTTGGAGGGTCTTGTGTGTGTCAGACTGCTTGACAAGTCTGGAGGTGTGTGTTTGTCACACATATATATATGACCCACCTCATTTTGCTTGTATGGCCACATGGAGTCAGGATGTTGCATAGGATGAGTGATCAGGGAGGGGTGTGTTACTCCCCATTGCTGTGGCCCAGGGTTCTGTGGGTGCAGACATGTCACCATCCTCCAGGGTTAGGCCTACCTGCAGTGAGTACATTCCCATGTTTAAACTCCTAGCCCTACCTGTCGACTGTACAGTGTATCACAGAATGTCCACACCCATGACTCATATATCTTGTTGGTTACCAAACCAAGTGTGATTTTCCAGCAAAAGTGTTTTGCAAATCACTCAGGGTTGAAGTCAGATATTACTGACAGCTGAAATTGCAGTTTCAGACTTTGTACCCATCAGACATTCCATGTTACTACAAATCATTCCATCAACTTTATTGCATTATTAGAGCAGTATTTCACAGGTGTCCTTATCTTTGAACCTTCTTCACCCCATTATTCATGGCTTTGTCCTGATTTCTGGCTCCCTGGGGATGTCAGGTTTGCTCCTAGCAGTTGTCAGCATGGCCTTCTTTGTATTTTGTGGACTGTGTTATGTTGGTGTTAAGGACCCCATGACACTCCCTAAAGGGCACTGTGGGTGATGCATAGGCATTTGTCAGAGACCTGTAGGCCAGGTGTGACAGATTCAGGTCATCTGTAGCAGGGCAGTGCAATTTGATGAGCATATGTTCCCAGCCGGCAGAGACACCCCTGGGATGGCACCAGTAAGTTGACTGTGGGTGTTACTGCCAATTGCTTTCTGTTAATATTGCACCATCACTATGGGTGACAGCTCGATGCTGCTTAAGGCTAGGAATGTTACTGCATTTCTATGGGACTATGGGGGGGTGACACAACTGTACATGATATACATCTGCACAGACTGTGCCGATATTTGCTTAACATATTGATCCCATGTAGCATAGTGGTGTGCCCTATCTTTCAGACTACAGACATAACAGTATCAACCACAGGTAAGATTGTTCTGGCATAGACATTTGTAGTTTCAGACTTCTTACCTTTCAATGCCATACTGCCACTGCCAGTCCTGCTGTGATATCACTGTGTAAAAGTCTGTAAGTGGGGATTTCATGGATATCACCATGTGGGGGCCTTTGCCAGGCATTTCTGTATGGGTTTCTACAGATGATCTGCTGTGTGGGGTTGGTGGTAGGTATGGGACCCCCACTTTGACATCCATGCATGTGACCTATGACCCCCCAGTTAGTTGGCTCACCACATATACTGCAGTGGTATTTGTTGACTTGGGTGGTACAGCATGGTGTGGGTAGGGCAGTACTGGGGATAAACTTCCTGCTGTCTCACAGAGCTGTCAGTTGTCTGCTGATTTCCCAGTTAGCCACCCCATTCCCTTACATGTTTGATCAATACCATAGATATGCTATCAGAAAATTCCACTCCAATAGATTATTTTGTTACAGAGACTAGCTTACCTTGTGCCTGCAGCTGTAGTGAGGGTGGTGCTTGGGGGATGACTATGTTGGATGCATGCAGTACACTGCCTATAAATGGTCAGGTATAGGTGGTGTGATGTTTGGTATCCATTTTACTGTGTGTGTGTGAGTCAGAGAGAGAGAGAGAGAGAGAGATCAGTCCCTGGGGCCCTACAGTGTCAGTGTATGTGCTATATGTTGCCTCTTTGCCAAGGCCAGGGCATACTGGGCACACCTCCGTCTGCCTTCAGGGCAGACTTAGGATGTTCCTCCTGCAAGTCAATCTGTGCCTGTAGAGGCCTTGGCAATGGTGTAGGGGGGGTCTGTGTGGCCCTTCCCCGTTTTGTTCTTTCTGCAGCTATTTCTGCAGGATCATATTGTGTAGCATGGCACACACTATGAACAAGTGTGCACATGTAACTGGAGAGTATTGTAAGGCTCCATCGGATATGTCAAGGCAGTGGAACTGTGACTTGAGCATCCAAAATACATACTCTATAATGATACTGGTTTGTCCGTGTGCCTCATTATGGCGTTCTTGTGTGGATGCGTGTGCATTTCTGATGGGTGTCATCAGCCACAGCTCCAGTCCATAGGCAGCATCCCCCACCAGGTGGCCATATGGGATGTCCCCACTGGCAAACACCTGGTACAGCTGTGATGAATGTCAGATGTGGGAGTTGTGATAACTTTCAGGGCTGCCAACACACACATTCATGATAATGCCCTGGGCATCCCACACAACCTGGCAGTTGATGGAGGGGAAGCTCTTGTGGTTTATTCAGATGCTACCCCATTCACCAGGTGGTGCTTTGATATGGATATGGCACCCAGTACCTCTGGGTAGTCTGCTACATGGTGGAAGAGACACATATTGCTGCTCGTCTCCTCACGGGTGCTGGGGAAGTGAATGTGCTCAGCTGCATGTGGTCGCATGGCATCCAAGAACTGGTGGAGTATCCTGGATGCAGATGCCTGTGAGACCCCCATGATATCCCCAGTTGGTCTTTGGAAAGTACCTGTAGCTAGTATTCTTAAGGCTACACGTACCTTGGTATCCACTGGGATGGATTCCCCTCTGTTGGTTCTTGCTGAAGTTTGTCCCTGTCCACCCTGTATCGCTCTATCTCCAGATCATGTAGTCCCTTGTAGAGTATCCTAGGTCTGAACACTCTTCTCCTCCTTCTCAGTCTGAATTGGTTGTCAGCATTTTCCTTCTCACCCCCCTCATTCTCTAGCACATGTTGATAGAGCAGAGCAACAGCAGCCCCTAACATGTTTTGTTAGATTTTTCAGTTTAAAATTCCCCCAAATGTGTACACCAGTGGTGTAGAGTTTGTGGGAAAAAACAGATTGAAAGGTGTTAGCATAGTTTATAGCAGTGTGCTTTGCTGCTGCCTGTGTAATTGGCTGATTCTGATACATTCCACCTGCCAGCTATGCTTGTTCTCCTTGATTGCCTTCCTTCTGCAGTTTCCCCTTCCCATTTCCTGCCCATTTAAGACCTGATGCATGCCACATATTCCGGTGCTCAAAGGTCAACAGTTCTGCTATCCCCTGTGGGTTTTTTTTTTTTAGGCCCAGTGCATGTCGCACACACCTGTTTAGCTAAAGTAAACAGTTTTAAGCAGAACTGGCCCTTCCTAGACACGAACATGCTCTACATTTCATGGAATAGAGATATACAGCCTCGAACACACCCTCTGCGTTAGCTGTACTTAGCTAAAGGCAAAAATGGGCCACTAAGCTCCAATGTGCTTAGAGCATTCATGTCACACCCCCTTTTCATTTTAGCTGCTCCTCCTGTCTACATAATAGTGTTGGACCACCTACATGGTTAGGTGCCATCTGACACTTAGAAGAAATTTGTGATTCAGTATTAATCCCCTCATTTGCATACCCCACTGCCTTATTCCTGAGTAACCACACTTACACTGAGCCTTTCCCCTTAGCAAGCACTAATTCTGCATGCCTTTGACTATTATGGCAAAATGCAGATTTCTCTCAAACTTGATTTTTTTCCCTCTTTTTTGTATTTTCAGCACAATCCCATTTCCATACCACTGCCCTATGCTTAAACAGCTGAGATTGGTCAAAAAAAAAAAATTTATTTTGCAAAAAGTAAACTATTTTTCATGCCAATGGCCATGTATCTGACCATTGGCATGCCTAATTAAGGGACTATATTCTTTCTTTGAGGCTGTCATGCCTCCATTTTCTATTTTGCAAAAATGTATTCTGCTAGTAGCCGAATACATTTCTACACCCTACACTGTACCTGCATGGAGACCTGCCTACTTCCTGAATCGCTAATTCAGCTCATTTGCATGGTTTTCACCAGCAAATGAGCTGATTAGCATACTGCAGGACTTTCCTTGCTGGAACAGTGTAGGCCATACCTCTCAAGTGTACCTCATTATGAGGAACGTACCTCATTTGGGGTCTTAAAAAGTTCACGTTCCTCAAAGTTCCACATTGAAAGACTCTGTCACACATTCAGTGTTAGGAATTTTTTATGTGAAATCCATTGTAAATAGATATGAATCATATTAATCCATTAAAAGATCTTCTTTATAAGTAAAACCAGCATATTGTAACCATCCTATGACCTTCCTAGTTGATGTTGTTAGTAAGCCATTAGTATGTGTTCCATATTTTGCCCATTTGTTCCACATTATGAGGGCTAGTGTTCCTCATTTTGGATATGGAAGGTTGAGAGCTATGGTGTAGGCAGGGTTGTGTATGTCAAAACAGCATGTTTCTGGATCGCCCGGTGGCCATATTCTATGCAGGAGTGCCTACACTGCTCCTGCACAGAGAATTCAGCTTCATGAATCCCAGGGTTTATATCCTTCAGAAAATGCATGCTAATGTAAAACCTGTCATTCTGTTAGCTTTATAACTTTCTAACAGCAATATTTAAAAATTGTCACTTATTTTTGGTCTTTATCCCCCATTTTTATTTTGGTTTGTTCAGAGTTTGTGCACTATGAGGTTGAGTGGCATAACTTGCAGAAATAAAAAAAGACAAAAATACTTTAATGATGGGAAGATAGCAATAACTTTTTCTATGAGCACAATAAGAGAAGAGAGTTTAGTAAATTTTACTGAGCTTTTAAAAGAGGTATTACATTTTCTTTCCTGCCTGCATTAACATCTATATATTTTCACTTATTTTTTTAAAATTACTTTATGAAGTGAATGCTGAGAGCTGGCCACCATCAGAAGCACTAAATAACTGCAGAGATGGTTCTGATCTGGACAGGTCAATCTGTACAAACTCAGAAGTCCATTTTCTAAGTGGTGTCTATCCTCATTCAGGTGTGCACTCAAAAGCTTACAGAGGACAGGAGAGAAACTGGAGCAACAATTGATCTATATTGAATGCAGCAGCAAGGGCAAACCCCCCCCCCCCACACACACACACACACATACACAAACACATAACTGGTGGTTGCTTCTTATATGTCCATATCATTACAGACTAAGTCATTAAATATTGCCTCACTCCCTTGCTTATACTTCCTAATCACTCACAGTGGCTGGTATGCAGAGTTTGTCCTAAAAGTGTGAATTGCCAGAGAGAAAATTCATTATCTTGCACTTTCTTACCACAACTTGCAATCATTCACTTGCTAAAAGAATGGTCTGCTGACAGCCTCGTTGTGATTTTTTTCCCCTCTTATTTTCTTTCTAAGGAGGCTGACATTGGGGAAGATATAAAAGCCCCCCCCCCCCCATGGTTCTGAAGCTCTTGCCGTACTGGTGTCATTATTTCTGTTGACCATTAGGTTTGGGGACAAATAAAATAGTTTCAGATCAATATACACTGACCACTAGCAATTTAGAGCAGATAGTTTATAATATAAGGGCATAACATATCTACTTTCTGAACCTTTTGCACATGTTGCTCAACAAACACATTCCTTACCGGTATATGGGTAGTAGCCTTCCTCTAAACGTCTACACCATACTAAGAGTCCCTCCCGCTGCCTGTCTATGGATGTGATGGACAAATCACCTGGCAGAACAAGGACTGCCTTTCAGACCCAAAGTTAAGACCCTTTCACTTTTCTAGTTTTATAGTAAGAGAAGGATATCTTGGAAGATTGCTCACCAATCTGGATTTCTTCAGCTGCTCAGCTCAAATAAGGAGTATTTTGGATTCAGTTTCCTCCCTCTGCCTTTTTCTATCAGTACTTGAATAGTGTATCCTGCAGATTTTTTTTTCTGAGTGGAAAAGTGAGTGTACTTAGGGTTTTACTTCACCCACAATATAAGATTTATTCTGTTTAATTTAAACATTATTGTTTTCTATAGGCTTTTAACCCTTGTATGTGTTTTAGGCCATTGGTGAATATTCAGCTGAGTTTTTATATTAAAGCTATTTTAGTACAGTTTTTCTCTTTGGCTCATACTTCCAGAGCCATGAGTTAATCATGTCTGTTATTTCCTTTTATTAAAAGCTTCATTTGAAAGTTTTGACAGATGGGAAAACTTACTGTTTTTACATTTTTTTCTTAGAGATTATTATTATTTGAGGTGACTGAGTAGGATTGCACTATTTTAAATTATTTTTATTCAGATTATGATTTATGTGCCATTTTATATGATAACATTTCTGACAGAATTATTTTTCATAAGTTTCTACTTTATTCCTTGTCTAAGGCTGTTTTATACAGTTTATAATCATTTGGTCTGAAATTAGCCTTTGTTTATAATAATTGGGGGACTTTGCTGTGTATTTTGAGTTTTTAACTGTTATTGAAACTGCTATCATTTTACTCAGTTCAGTATTTTGAAATCATCTCTTCAGATATAGACTTCAAACTGCTATTTAGAGACAGAATAGTGAGTTTTGTCTATTTTTACTGTGCAGACCACTCAGCCAGGATCTCGGATTTATCTGGCTAGGTTTTGTCCCATGACTTAATAGACTCAGATATGGTGCCCCCTACCATCTGTCTCTTGTTCATCTAAAAACATAGAAATAAATCAAGAAATAGGGTTCAGCTTATAGTTTGTGACTCTGTAGTAGCCTTTGGCAGGCTATTGAACCACTCACCTTCTCTTGCCTCCAGATCCACTAGTGAGGTGTTAGTACTACAAGTGTGCATGACATGAGGATCAGGCACATCCTCTGCAGCCATACCATTGCCTGGTTCAGGTATGGGAGAACCAAACCCTTTAGGTACAGGGAAGTCAGAGGTGCAGAATCTGTTGCCATTGTTGATACATCTCTGCTGGAGATTCTTCTAGTAGCACAGTGTTTGCAAAAATGAGACAAAAGACCCACCACATTGCAGGGCAACAGTCTTTGACTGTGCTTCCACCTGAGCTGGTGGCTGTGAACATCCATTGTTCAAGCAGTTGATTATAGGATGCAAACCTGGATCATGAGTAATGCCAGTGTTCACACTCCCATTCATCCATCCAAGGATACTGATTTTGAAGGGGTTCTGGAATCTGTGGTTTCAAAAGTGTCAGAGTCTGATCAGTCATTCAGTTTCCACTGAGGACAAACAGGTTCAAAAACCCAAACAGATGTATTCTTTTTCCCAAATAGTGTCTAGATTTAGGGATGTATCCACTTGGGAGTAATCATTTGCTGCCCCTGAGATGAGCAAGGTTTATGATCTTTTGGAAGATGAGGCCCCAGACATGGCAGTCTTCCCTACATTGATCCAAATGTTGAAGGACATTTTTAAGAACGCTTGCAATTCTTCTATGCTGAATGTATCTCTGCCTAAAAAAAGTGTTTAATGATTTCAGGGAGTGTTTGGCCATGCCTGGCCTCCAAGCCCCCTTGTCTGCTTACCCTTCTTCTGTGTCCCCAGTGACCTTTCCCAATCAAATGACTGTTTTCATCAGACCTAGTCCCTTCAGGTAAACTAGACAAGTGGCTAGAATCTCAGGGAAAGAAGATGGCACAGTCCAGCATGGTAGCTTTTAAAGCATTAACAGCCAATGTTCTATATGTAAGTTTGAGTTGAAGTGCATGTCTAGTTTAGAAGAGTTCAGTGCATCATTTCCTGATGAGCAAAAACTCTGTTAGATAATATTGTTTCCAGTGTTTGTCAAGTGTCTAAACATGCTTCTAAGAGTGCCTTGGATGGGGTTGATGCTGTTTCTATAAATACAGTGGAATCAGTTTTAATATGGAGGTGTGCTTGGTTGCACAGTCAAAGGTTTTCTGATGAGTTAAAAAATAAGATTATGAATGTGCTACTTAATTCTGATGGGGTGTTTTGTACAGTAGCTAATCAGATCCTTAAACACTGGGATGATAGAGGTACACTGATGCAAGAGGAGTCAAAAATGTTGAATATTCCCAAGTTTCCCCTCCAATAAGTAGGATAATTTTGGTGGCCCAAGAAACTGAAGTCCCAGCCAATCAAACAAAAAAAATGGCACCAAAAGGAAATGGCAGGTTGAGATCTTCGCAAAACCTAACAATAGGAATTCCTTTCCCAAAAAGGATAACTTGCCTCTAATCTATGACTAAGCTGAGGCATGGCATCCATCTTTTGCAAGTTCCCCCTCTGGGTGCCCCATCTTGAATGTTAGCTCTCAGCAAGGTGGTCTGACCATAAGCGGTTTCCAAAAAGATGGGTGCTCAACACTTTTGGCAGAGGTCACAGGTGGAAGTAGAAAGAATATCCACCTTTATTCAAGTGGTGTTCCCATTCACCTGCTGATTGATCAAGGTTTTGTTATTACCTCCTATACTGTGGCAAATTCTATACTAGCACCATAGAACTAGTCCTCCCTTCAGAAATAAAGAAAGGTTTATACTCCAGAATGTTTCTGATTCCTAAAAAAGAGCTGTGGAGATGGGTGTTGGACCTATCCTATCTAAATACTTTTGTCAAGATCTCCAAGTTCAAGATGCTCACCTTGCAGTCAGTGCTTCATCTATAGTCAGAGCACTGCTTTATTGTGACCCTGCACCTGAAGGGTGCATATCATCATATCGCCATTGCTGATCACTTCAGTAGATATATGAGATCCACTCTGTGTGTTCACACTATAATTTCTCTTTACTGTCCTATGAGCTATCTACTGCATTTCAAGTATTTGCCGCATGCCTTGCACCATTAGCAGTCCACTGTCAGACTCTTGGCATTGACATCTTTCCCTACTTGGATGACTTGCTGACCTGTGTAGAGCTTGTATCCCTGTGTTTGGAATCACTGGAGAAGGTCTCCACCTTGCTCTACCAGCTAGGATTCAAGTTGAACCTTCAGAAGTCATACCTGACACCTCACACAGACTTGTCTTCCTGGTATGCTTAATCAAGACCAACAACAGAATGGCCCTTCTTCCCAAAGGCAAGATTTTGTCTTACCAGCCAGTGTTTTCGGAATTCTCCGAGAAGAATGCCACCTTAGTTAAATCATTCTTAAAAATTCTAGGACTGATATCTTCCATGAATCTTATGATACTACTGGCCCATCTCCACATTCAATGGTATGTCCAAAATTGTTGAACACATAACTTACATTCCCTGGAATCTCAGTTGTCATTGCTGCCCTTCATTTGATGAGAGTTAGAGTGGTAGACAGCACAGTTGATTATCAAGCCAAGACTTCCGTTCTTCCCACCTGCTCCAGTACAATCTGTCAGGCAGATTCTTCCTACTTCTGTTGGGGACTGATGTCAATGGGAGTACAAGTGCACACTACTTAGTAGCAAAAGGACACACAGAAGCACATCAGTATCAAGGAAATGTTGGCAGGGATACACTCCTTGAAAGTCCTTCACCACCCTTGGACCCTGGGTCATCTTCTTGTGGTAACAGACAACACCACAGTGATGAGGTACCTCAATGAACAAGGGGGTACAAGGTCATACTGTCTATACCAGTTGACAATAATGGCCTGGGAGCTGCCTTTGCAGCATTCTCTGATGCTTAAGGCATCATGCATCCCTTCAGAGCAAAATGTTGTGGCTGACAGACTAAGAAGTTACTGGGCAGACCAACATGAGTGGCAGCTCATGGCAATGGTGTTCCAGGATCTAGTCCAGATGGGGAGAACACCTCAAAAAGATCTGTTCGCCTTTTTTCAAAACAGACAACAGGAAATATTTTGTTCCAGACATTCCTGTAGCTATGCTTGGGGGACATATGCATTCGCGTTCTCTTAGATGGGAATGTTCCACTCTTTCTCCTGATTCACAAGGTACTTCTAAAGGTTCTGGAAAAAATGCCAAAGATCATTCTGGTGCTCCACTATTGGCCCAGGCATTTGAATGATATTAGCTAAGAGCAATTGCCACAGACTTTCTCACACTCTGGAGTTGCTCACATACTCTCAAAGGGGACTGGTGCACCCAGTTTACAGCAACTACAACTGACAACCTGGATGGTTCAATCTTGACTCTGTTTAGATAATTGTTTAATGAGGATGTGTAACAGGTATTAAAGGAGGCCAGAAAACCTGCTGCTAGGAAATCTCATGTTTACAAATGGATGAGGTTTTCTAAGTGGTGTTCAAATGGGAACTGCGGGTCCTTTGAAGTTAACATCTCTCTGGTCTTGAAATATTTGTGTGAGCCATTTCAGGTTGGCTTATTGTATGCATACACTAAGGTGCATTCATAGCCATCTCACAGCCATGTCTTTCTAAGGGGATCCAGTGTCTGTCTGCCTGGGATGACATGATAGACAAGCCTCGCTGTTTCGCCAGAGATGGTTTGCACCTGTCACCCCTAGGCTTTCAAATACTGGCCAAGGCTCTTGCCATCCCCATAGTACCTTTTTTAGGCAAGGCTCAAAGGACAAACCAACCACTGTAACCAGCACAGGTAACCAAAAACTAAGGGTAATGCTACTCAACGTCAGAAGTCTCAACCTCAAAATGCACGCACTCGAGGCACTCCTCAGTATGGAAAAAAATCGATGTTTGTGCAGTGACGAAAACCTGGTTCAAGGCTCCAGAGAGCACCCCAGCACTACCAGGTTACAATTCATATCATACCTTCCAGCCTCAGTTACCAGATCACAGTACAAAGGGTGGAGGTGTATCCATATTAATCAAGGATGCCCACATCTCCAGGTTAGTGGCACAGCATGATGCCCCAGAGATCATCCATGCGCAACTATCAGCAGGCAAAACCACATTTCAAGTCATAGCCTGTTATAGATTGCCCACCATGTCCCAAGATGCTCACTCAGCATTCCTTGAGACATTGGAAAATATAAAGGTCCTACCCAACACCATAATTTTGGGTGATTTCAACTACCCTGGTATAGACTGGGCGAACTACCAAAGTTCTAACTCCTATGCCCAGCGGTTCATAGAATTTATAAATTCAAATGCCCTTGAACAACTGGTATGTTCTCCCACTAGAGGGGACAACATATTAGATTTAGTCATCACAATTATGGGTGCCCATTGTACCGCACCCGTTATCACTCCCTCTCTGGTCAGATCAGATCACAAACTGATAACCCTAGACATCCTCACCCCTCCACCTCCCCCAGTCAAAGAAACCGTTGTAAAAAACCTTTCCAAAGCAAACTTCAAACTACTTGCATTAGAAGTGGAAAGCTTCACTACCCCCCTGCAGAAGGATAATGATATCCAAGATGCAGAATCCTACACCAAGGCACTTTATATACATCTTCAGGATTGCATGGACCGTGCTATCCCAAATAAAACCAAGACTCCTTCCTCAAGCAAGAAGAAACCAGTCTGGTGGACCCCGGCCTTAAGCAAACTATACAATAAAATGAGGAGACTTATACAAAAAAAGGCCAAATCTCAAGTAGAAAAATCTTCCCTGATCAGCTTTAGTAAGAAATTGAGGGCCCTCATCAAGTCAAGTAAAGCCAGTTTTGAAAAGAAAGTTGCCAAGGATGCCAAGGATAACCATAAGGCCTTCTATGGTTACGTCAAAAACCTAAATGTCAATGCTCAGGTCTGTTCTGAGCTAGTACAAAATGGAACAAAATACACTAACCCCACTGACATTGCCAACATCTTGGCTGACAGGTTCAGTGCAACCCCCCCACCACCACCTATAGGGCCTATTACTATTCCAGGGGATTGTGTAACTCCAATTATTACTGATACGTTGGCCAATAAGGCTCTATCTAAAGCTAAAAACACTGCCTCCATGGGACTAGATGGTGTCCCGGGCTGTGTCATATGTGAGCTCCAAAATGAATTAACCCCGCATCAGTCTCAGCCTCTCGACAGGATATGTGCCCCTAGAATGACGTACAGCAATGGTGGTTCCACTGCATAAGGATGGGCCTACAACTGACCCTGGGAACTACTGACCAATAAGCCTGACCAGTCTGATCTGTAAGGCAATGGAGCGAATCATTATGGAACTCATAAATGGAGAGATTGGGAACCTCCAAACACTTGACCCCAAACAGTTTGGCTTCGTCAAGGGCAGATCATGTCTCCTGAACCTGGTGGACTTCTTTGAGACAGTTACTCAGGCTATAGATAAGGGGAAGGAGGTACACACAGCTTACCTTGACCTTGCTAAAGCATTTGACACCATTCCCCATTCGGGTATTATTGATAAACTCACCAACCTGGGTATAAACCCTTACGTCACAAGATGGATCACAAACTAGCTCTCAGATAGATCCCACAAAGTAAGAATAGCGGGTTCTATGTCTGATTCCAGACCTGTAATGAGTGGTGTGCCTCAGGACTCTGTCCTGGGGCCCCTCCTGTTTGGCATATACTTCTCAGAAGTACAGGCAAGCACTGATGGGCTGTGGCTGACCAAGTTTGCGGACAACTGCAAACTGGGTGCTATAATAGAGTCTCCGACTGACATGGATATCCTCCAGAAGGGCCTTAACGAGACTGATGCATGGTGTCAAAGCCATGGTCTCAAGCTAAATGCTAAAAAATGCATAGTAATCACCTTTGGAAAAAAACAGAGTACCCATGAACTACCACATAGGAGGTAACCCCCTGAAATCTGAAGTAGTAATAAGGGATCTAGCGACCCAAGTAGATAGTCAGCTTTCCTTTGATAACCATATTGCCAAGTTGGTTAGAAAATCCTTCTATGTGACCCATCTGATCACAAAAAGGTTCGCATCAAGATCTAAGGATGTGGTTGGTGCCCCTCTACTCTTCCCTCATCAGACCCATTATTGAGTACAATGCACCAATTGGAATGTACCTGGCTAGGCATCTCCAGCAGCTGGAGAGACCACAGAGGTACCTCACTAAGAGGATTACTGGCCTCAAACAGTTGCCCTATGCAGCATGATTGAAAAAACTAAGGCTTTTCTCTGTTGCATACCACCTTCTCAGAGGCAATCTCTGTCTAACATACAGAGCCATGTCCAACCCAGAATTGTTGAACATGCTCCATCTTAGCAAAACCAAATCCACTTGAGCTACACGCTCTAGGGATATAAACCTCAGCACAACAATGAATAGAACATGCTGGCGTGATTGATTCCCTTTGCAAAGACTTCCCTTGCTATAGAACAAGGTCCCGATCTACATAAGACAGAGCCCCTCACTATCACTCTTCAAGAGGAACCTTGACAAGTGGATGGGTAAGAGAAAGTTTACACCAGGGATCATACCAACAGCTCTACTAGATAGGGGCCAAGGGTACTAGCTGCTAGATCAAAGGCCTAGGGAACTAACCAAAGGGGTGGTGAATACCGCACAATGTGGCTGGGCTAATATATGCCTTCGGGCAGATAGCCCAGTATCTACCTATGAACCTATGAACCTATCTCTGCTTGTCAGCCAGAGGATACCCTCTTTGCATGTGTCTTTTTGGTAAGAGTAGGTGTTCACAATGCTTGCATTTTCATCTTCTCTTCTTGCTGGACCCTACACAACTGAAAGTGTCTTGTCTGTGGGTCTGAATGGTAGTCTTTGTACTGCCAGGTGATTGGTCCATCAAAACCACTGATAGGCAGTGGGAGGGACCCTGAGCTTTGGTAGATTGCCAGAGGAAGAGTAGTAGGGTACTACTCTCCATGTGTCAGTAAGGCAGTATGTTGTGCCCCCCCCAAATGACTGACCACAACAAGGCTTGCTGATATCAACAAGCATTATATGTTTTAAACTGAGAGTACTAGCAAACATGAGTTCTGTTGCATGCATCCAGTACTGTGATCTGTAGTGTCTACCAGTATGTAGTTCTAATCTACATACGGCCAGCTTGCAGTATGTGTGTGCCTAGGCATGTCCTGTATGCACTGAGTGGAAGTGGTGCTAGTCTGTATGTGGCCATGTTTGTGTGTGAGGTTGTTATAGCAGTATACATCATGTTATGGAGCCATAGGACATGTGAACTTAACTAGCATAATGACCATACAGCCCTCACAATCATAGTCATCTGTATACCCCTTGGTACAGGACCAGCACATATTGCCCCAGTCCAAGAGGGACTCAGGCAGATGCCGTGTATTGAGATGATGACCACACAGCCAAACAGATGGCATGTTTTGAGGTGCACTGATGTGCTCTGTATACCATCAGGCAGGGTCTGTTTCAAGAGTGTGTTTATGTCTGCTAGACAAATGTCTTCCACAAGCATGTAGTACTAAGATCACATAGTTGATCAGTGTCCTTACAGTGAGTCATCCATCTACAATGTTCTCTACAAATAGGCAGCATATGCACTCCAGCAAGGTCACACTTTGCCCTGTAGCAGACCTTATCACAAATTATGAATGCATGAGTATGCTGACCACCACCATTGTTCTTGGTAGACTATCATAGAGATGTGAACCTATGGAATCATGGACATGTACTGCTGTGCCTTGCTGAAGTCATATTTCTGCTGTGCTGCCATGCCATACTTTGCCTCTTCAATACTGCTGTGTGTCCATAGGTTATCCCCTCAGACTCCTAGAATAGAAACATACATTGGTCCATGCCATACCTGTCATTGTGTAACAATACTGCCAGGACAACATCATTCAACATAAGGTCTCAAAAGTATGTTGCATACTCATGACACATGCCAGCATACAGTGTATGTTGATGACCACTACAAGTGGCATGGCAAAACAATACTGCATTACACAAGTACATGTCAAGTAATACAGTCACCCTGTTCATCAGACACATAGTTTCATTCCCCTGCATTGATGGGAAAGATGACAGGGATGTGGCACAGGTATCATCATTTGCACAGGGGAATGTGTAGGGGTGCTGGATGCCAAGGCTGGCCCAAATAGGTGATAGCATGTGTATGAGTCAGGAAGGGAACCGAGTTAGATGGACCAAGGAGAGGTTCTGTGTGTGTCTGTAGGTGACCTGCATGTGACAGTGGTGTGTGAGTGTGTGTGCATACACAGTCACGCTCATTGCTATCCCTACACATGTGTATGTTGGACAGATTTGGACCATACATGGGAGAGTTGACAGTTCACCATCCCCGGCCTTGAACATGAAAACTGGTTCTGCCAAGAGTTGCACTGGCACCCATGCCCAAAGTCAGAAATGGTGCTAGTACCTGATGATGACTGCTGTCTGCTGGGACCATGTCCCCACGGGACTGCCTAGGACCATGTCCCCATGGCCTGCCACATCATGGTGTGGACAGCACACTGCCCTCTGTAGCACTGGATGGACTGCCACTACAGGAGCATAACTGTGCATGGCCGCATGGACTCTCAGCTGATGGTGTTGCTGGCATACGTCTACATGTATGATGCCCAACTCTAAACACATGTTCCAGCACAAGACAGATACTGCCTCAACCCACCATCTGTCCACTGCATCAGTGAACCAGCCCAGGGTGCCCCAATGCAATAGAGGCAGTCACGAACGCATACCTCTCAACCCATAGCCATAAATAATTGGGGGACAAAGACTCAAAAATAGGGGCAATTTTTAAATATTGCTCTTACAAACCTAGAAAGTTGATACAATAACAGGTTTTGCATTAACATACATTTTTCTAAAGGGTATGAAGTCTGAAACTAAAATGTGTCATTATTTTCTGACTTTAGTCTTTAATGATTTGCCAATGATTTGTCAGAAAAACCACAATTTCGTGAAAAACAGACCAAAAATATGATGCAAAAATCTGGACATTCTGCAAAAATCTGTACAGTTGAGAGGCATGCGTGGATGTCACACTGTGCTGCATCTATAACCCTAAGCATACATCTGATGTTCTATTCAGAATGTGTCTGGCTTCCGTGATGGTCAGACACATGTGCTAAGTGACCCGTGATGTGACGAGTGCAACAGGTGGTGGATGGAGAACAATCCTCCAGCGAGCACCCCTGTCAATCCCACAGTATGACCTCACCAGCTCTCTGGTTATGGCCAGTGTCTACACTCACTGAGGCCATAGATGGCACACTAGCCTGTTCAATGTCTCCACCCTCTGCCTGTCCAATATTTGAGAGCTGTGGGGACTGGGTATGTGCAGACATACTGACCGCGCAGTGACAATGGGGGCAGAAGAGGGATGTCAACCTCTGGGATAGATTCAGCCCCCGACAACCCTACCTGTACCTTACTGTGGCTGCCATCATCATCAGAGTCCGAAGAGACACTGACATTAGATTGTGTGGGGGAGAGACACCAATCCCCCCAGTCACCTGCAACTGTGGAAACCAAGACTCTCACATCTTCTCATGTCAGCTTTCATGCACAACAGACCTCCTCACAACAAACTACACATTCTGCTCAAGGCCTTTATAAAAAGCATGTCAGGTAAAATCACTAGACTAGCACAATGTACCTTTTAGTTATGCAGTATGACACTATACTTAATAAAACAACACATAAAACCCAGTACACCTATATTAACAAATATATACAGATACAAGTTTTACTGCCTAGGGTATATTCTATCGACCTTTCTGTCTTTACAAGGCATGTCAGATTGATTGCTTCATGTACATCAGGAGGCTTATTCACTCTAAACTATAACTGCAAAAGTGTTTTTGTGCATTCAACTACACTCCTGTGATTACCCACTCTAAGAAACTTAGGTATCTGTTCCAGACTGGAACATACAAACACTCTATTCTGATTACACACAACATTGTGTACATAGGGAATTATCCTGGCCATTAACTTTAATAGCATATATATGTTCTGTAACAAAACAGTATCAAGTTTACCAGGAGCAAGACCATGGCCTTGGGCAACACCTGAGGGATCTGTAAAAAAGTTGAGGGTGAGGTACTGCCAGTACCACTGCTTGTTGCAGCACAACAATGTAATACCTGAATATATGTCACTTGTACAGTAGTTGCTATTTACCTGATGTTTTGGTGACATTCTGTGTATGAGTGTACAACTGAACTTAGACCTCAACCCCCTAAAGCAGATAGACCTGACACCCACATAAAAGTATGTCAAGCCTGACACAATGACTGCTACAGTATTACAATGGTGATCACAGTAAGCTTAACTGCATGCTCCTCTGCTGCAGACACTGTGGCATGCACCTCCACAGTGTATGGTGTAATTGATGCCTAGGAGCTGTCATGTGTTCCTAGGTTCACTAGGAATTCATCATTGGCTGAGAGTGGTTGTTCTGCTGCAGGCCCTCTACCGGTGACAGTACAATCCCTGGCTACATCAGCTGCCCTTCATCATACAGCATTCACCATGTCTGTTGCATGGTGTCAAACCTGCTTATATGTCCTGTCCTGGTGGCCACCGGCATTCACATTATGGGCAAGGTCTGCTCACAGTGCAGCCCACTGTTCCTTGTTATGCCTCCCTGTGGATAACAGGATGTGATGATGCTGCCTTAGTCCTTCAAGTTTTTTTTTTCATTCTCTGCATCTGAGAAAGGGCATGGCATCTACAGTACATTATTCCTGAAAGACAACACAAGGGGAACATATTACAGGATCAGATACATGGATGTCCACTATGTACAGATACAGCAAGGACAAAATGGCTAACACTATTCACTGCTTGCTTGCACATACCATACCCCACAGTGTGACAACATACTATATGTGTGGATACAACCAAGATAGTATCAATACTGAGGTATTTCCCTGTGTGCCATTAGAGATTCTGCTGTATGACCATACACCCAACACTCCAGTCTACTGTAGTGTGTCCCCAAAGGCCAACTACCAAATGACATGTCATAAGACCAATGTCAGACAAATAGCAGTCTGCTGTTATGACCACTATAATGGGACAGTCCAACAATAGCAGTGTGCCACAATGACAAAAGACAATGCGACCCTGATATATTTTAAGTCCCCTGTATGTGTAAGACAGCAGGGTATCAATGATATGTCATTACAACAGGTCCAAGACAGGCATTGTACTCCCTACTCCCTATACCTCTATCCTCCCATCTACATCATGTTATACACAAAAGGCAGTTACATACCTGATAGAGTGCAGTACTCCTCTGTTGAAATGTGCTACTAGTATTGTTTTGCAAAGGTGTGCTCTGTGTGAGGAAAGTCTCATACAAAATGTTTTCCCATAGCCAGCTATTTGCATTTTTAACATGCTTCTCATTAGCAGGTAATTGCCTCTAAACCAATATGGCTCTGGTATGCAAATTGTAGCCAAAACAGCTGAACTGCACTATCATTAGCCAATGGCATGCGACCATTGTGCAATATATAAGGCCTTTATGTAAACCAGGATCCATTTCTTAGCTGTTGAGATGGACATTACTGGGGTGAGAAGACTAGATCATCACAGAGGGTAGGTCTGTAGCAGAATCCTTTACATAGAGCATGTGTGCCACAGGCTGCAGCTGCTGCTGCAGGTAATAGACATAGGCAGAGAATGTGAACACTCTGGAGGACAGCAAAATGTAGGTCTATCTTTGTCAGCTGTGTCAGCCTTGTTGTAGAGGCAGAGCAAGGGTGAGGTTACCCTTTGCACTCCCATTGAGACATGCGTTTAAGGTACATATGTTACACAACTGTGTCAATAACAGAGTAGTAGGTGATATATACTAATGCTATATGGATATGTGAAGTGTGTTCCTACCTGCAGGCCCATGACTTCCAACACTGAAAAGCAGTTATTTAATTTGCAATGCTTTGTGTGGATAAAGATTGCATGAGTCATTTATTAATTGCTGTCTTCGCAATAATGTGATTAAAATAGAACACAACACTCGATTTGAACTCTGGACTATGTTTTGCAAAATGTACTGTATGCAAGGCATTTAATAGACGTTGTTACTGAGTCACTGCTTCATCAGGTGTATTTGCAAGATATATGTACATACATACATACAGGCTGCGACAAACATTTTCTATCTCCATCAATATGTACATGGCTTTATATGGATGTATTTCTGCACCAGGGTCCCAGCTGAACATGCATTTTGCCATTAATGCTTTAGCAGGTGACTTTCTACATGTTGCTGATAAAAGGGCACATTTTCCTGCTATCACAGGCCTCAGTTGCATCCATTATCATGTCTTTGGCTGTCTAGTGGTGTCCTATTGCACCAGAGTCCAAGGTACACTCCCATTTTTCCCATTACTTTTTATTGCAGTTTACATGGTGTGGTGCAGTGCACAACTCCTCTGAAATATGCCTAATGACTGTAATTGGCAATTACTATGTTTTGTTTAAACCACCTATTTTAAGTAAGAGTTGCTTGGTGTTACAAGTTAATGCAATGTGCTGCAGGTGTGATGGTCTCGGGTTTGAAACATGGCAAAGGTATTTATTTTGTACGTGTCTTACAATGTTATAAACACATATAGCCATTATAGCTCTATTTAGCTGAGCTTAACGAAGCTGGGCAAAAACAATCTAAAGAAAAGACAAAGGGAGATAGGAAAGTGGTGAAAGGGGGCAAGCAGGGGGAAAAACATAATGAAAGGCAGGGGGGGATGTGCAGGAAGGATGTAGGAAAGAGCCATAGCTATCCATTTCTTGTACAGCAACAACTGTGCACTTTGACAGAATTAGTAGTTGAATTTGGACTCTCAAACCCCAGAAAGAGGAGTGAGGATAACATAACTGCATTGTCAATGCAATTGGACAAAATTACATGTGTCCAGTGGATATATGGGACACAATTTAGTTTTGGGGACAGGTGCCCATTTTTTTAAGGTGAGAATGGAATGTTGGGGAAGGGACATAGGTACATGTGGGGGAGGTAAGTTGGGTAGGTAAGGATGCATTTGCAAACAGTCAAGACAGACAAGACAACAGACAACAGGGGCAGTGTGTGACACATGAGAGGGTGAACACCTTGGATAGGGAGGGTGTTGTGGAATTCAAGTCTCATGTGCCTCCAGACGGCAGCAGCGTGGCTCACATCCCAACCCATGGGACTGTCAGCACTGCTCCTTCACTGCCTCAGGGATGGCAGTGATGGAGGCTAGGCACTTGGGCAAGGCTGCCCCACCAGGTTTGCCAGCATGTTCTCAATCCAGCGCAGGCAACAGTTATAGCCTTGGTGGACTATCCTGCGCATCAAGACTGGCAGCTCAGCCTGGATGGTAACTCCCCTCTCTGCCACTGCTTCCAGAGGGGGGCCCATCCCTGTCCATTGGGGAAGCACTGCCTGACACTGCAGGTATTGCAGGGGCAACAGAGAGGGCACCACCATTCTGGGGCTCAGATGTTCTGGGACCCAGTGGCATGGTCGGTTGAGGTAAGGTAGGGGATCATCCGGAACCGGCCTACCTTGATGTCCTGTAGTAATTGAGGTATAAGAATAAGTTGAGGTTAGTTATGAACAAATTATTGTTAGTATTAACAGCATGGAACATCATATTAATTAACCCAAAAGCATAGCAATGTATATTATGTATGACACAACATGAAATAACAGGACAGTCAGTATGTTAACAGCATGCCAGTAACAGTTAAAGCATAAGGACAACCACATGATTAATTTACCAAGATATGTTAATATGAAAGCATAATAACACATAACAATAATAAACCACATAAGGCCAACAAAATGGTTAATTTAACAAGATATGTCAATATGAAATCATAATAACACATAGCAATAATAAACCACATTTCCCAAAATATAGTTATTTTAATAATATATGTCAATAGTAAACCATAATAATATATTTCAATATTAAATACATGCAAATAAGGGGTGGGGAGAGAGACAGAGAAAAAATGTCCATTAGTGACATTGCAGATTATATCCCTGAAAACAGTGGTAATATTAACTCTACAGGTGTGTATTGTCAGTTTTGTGTACAATGACTACAAGTCTCCTATATGTGATGTAGCACATAAATACCTCTCAAACTGTTTCATGGGACAGTATGGGCCAAACAATAACAAATGCAGGTACACAACAAGACAGAGCATTTGCACTCATGTGGACTTATATAACTACCAAGGTGTTCTGTAAGCAGATTTGGTAATAATTTGCATTCCGGGTAATCATTTCTGTGGTAATCCTGTGTCAGATGGATTACGCAGTATTACTTATAGTACGAGAAATCATGACACATATTCTTTTTGCATTCTAGAACTATTACAGTATTTTAATTGACTGCACTGACAGTAGAACACACATGCATGGAGTACAACCATGCTTTATATATTAAAACAGCTTTATTTTAGTATCAACAATACTAGTGAGCATTTTGTATTGTTATCACTTTGAAATATCTGTGAAGTACGCACACAATATCTGCCCATGGAGTTGGCTACCTCACCAATATACCTTTATTACCTGAAGTAGGAGGAACAGAAAGCATTATGTGACCAATATTGGCCTGGAGACAGCCTTGGACAGCACAATGAGTTAAGCAATACAGTTTGCAGTCTATTTCTTTTGCATTCTACAGCTATTACAGTGTTACACTTGACTGCAGCAACCTTACTATAGACAAGCAATGTGTTACAGCTCTACTGCCATGGTTATGACAACACAATCCTTTTGAACACCATTTTGCTTACTGTTATTGCTATTGTTTATTATTTATTGAACTTCAGTTGTTATAGTTCAAGTATTGCACTACAGCTCTTATTGCCCATCTATTGCACTACAGTTCTACTTGCCCATTTATTGCACTGCAGTTTTTCTTGTGTATACTTTATTGCAATAAATCCTTTACTCTTTCTTGCTTATTGCACTACAGTTCGCATACAAAATCCATACTTACCACACTTGCGGTGCAACCTGGCCAGGCACCCAGCATGGAACTCGATATTGCAAGCCATCGTAGCTGCAGCTGTTGGGAGAGAAGCACACCATTATGCATATCAATTTTGCAGATATTCAGCTTGCATATTGCTAAAACAGGAAAAACTACTTCCATATTTGTGAGGTATTCCCTGCTCTAACTTGTTGGACTCAGGTATCCAAGGTTGCTCTCTTTCTTCATTTCAGGTAGTCATAATGGTGATGACACTGCTCACCTTTTTGGGGGATAAAAGAAACACAGGTGAGTTCCCTGCAAATGGTCCCAGGCTTCCACCTTACACTTCGAGCACTGGAATCTGCCCTGCATCAGCCGGGGTTCATGGTTTTTACAAGGAGTCCAACTATGACCCTGGACTCCTGAATATCACACCGCTGTGCGCAGAAGCACACACCTTCACCAAAACCACCAGCCATACCAACAATTGATTGAACTCCAATGAATGATGCAGAATTCCCACCTATTGGGCTTAATATAGACTATTTTCCCTGGTTCATATTACGTTATCGAAAGATAATGTAATCGAATACTCAAAACGTCAAAACGGCCACATATTGAAGCTTCCCACTAAATATATATTCCAACTCCGAGATCGCACCACAGTGAGGAAAGGGCAAATATCCCAATCTTCACTGTACTGCAATCCCACAATGCGATCTTCGAAATGCGTCCGTTTCAATGTTCTGAGCATTCAGTTACATTATCTTTCGATAACGTAATAGGAACGCTATTTTTGCACCCTTACACATCATTGAGCAATATGCAAAAAAGTGCTGCATCACTTACCAGCCTCCAAACCAGCCAAGCAAAGCCAAGCAGCAAGAAAACTTGCAGAACTGTGTTTTTTGCAAGGCTTAGCACCACACAAACATTGGTAGCCGTTAGCATGTTTATACACTGCTTAGCATGAATAAGCAGTGCTTAGCTTGAATAAGCAGTGCTTAGCAAAGTGCAGCAGTGCCAAAATTCACAATACTTTAATAAAAATAAAGAAAATGATGCATTCATTTACAGACATAGTCTGTCTGTTATAGACTCAAATGTAGCTAGGTGGATGCTATGCAAACTGGTATACCTTCATATATACTACTAGGCTACCTGTCAGTGTTGCTAAGCACTGTGCCATGCCATGCAAACACGTTTAAACACAGCTATAAATAAATAATAAATTACATCTGGTTTCTATTTTTAGATGTCTGGCAAGTGTTGACTATGTATGTATGTATAAGCTCAGCTCGACCGTGTGGTGCTCACACCACACAAATGGTAATTAACATAAAAGGAAAATAAAAAATGTAATTATAATAATTAATTATATCCAGTTTCTGTTTTGAGATGTCTGGCAGGTGTCAGCTGTCTATATATGAACACAGCCTGGCATTGCTGTGCTCGGCACCGTGACACACAAACATGAAGTTAAAAAAAAGAAAAACACAAAACATCATAAAAATTACATATTATACATTTGACACACTTCACAACATTAAAACATTGGTGGGGAACATTACAGGGAGGCTCACACTAATTTGCAGCCACAGGTAGCCGCTACATCTCTCCCTACACTGATTCAATATCCATGGTCCTCGGGTATCCCTCAGCAGTGCACCATCATTAATATACATGGCGCACTGCCGAGGGGAAACCATGGCCATGTATATGGATCAGGGGCAGCTCGTGGCATCTGACTGCTGGACTGCAGCCCCCTCAGCTAAAAAAAAAGAAAATGTACCTTTTTTTTTTTTTTTTTGGTTTACTTTTTAAAAATTAGTACTTTCTTTCTTTTTGACAGTCTGTTTGTCTCCGAGTCCGTGACTCGGAAGTATGCGCATGCGCACTTTAACCGCCTCGGATTTCGGCGGTTTTAAATAAAGATTTTTTTTTTTGTTTTCATTGCAGCCCGGGGGACTAATTAAGGCATTTTTGTGATGCCCAGCAGTCTATGCGGTTCCAAACCACATAGAATTGGAAGGGGCTCGGACTGCGACGTCCGCAGGCACGTACATGACGTGCTTGCTGAGCTAAAGGCTGCTGATTGGTTGTCACTCTCTTCCCGGGCTTTATGTGCTGGGAAAAGAGCGAGAATCAAACAGTAAGCCAGTTGTGGGATTGATTCGGTCGTGACTGAGTCAGTCACACAGGAAGGATTTTAACGCCGACGCCGAATCCGATACTTATTAATTTGCCATTGGATTTTTTTTTTTTATTTTGCTGAAGAACAGAAGAAAGAAGTAGTAGAAGAAGAAAGAAGTTAGAAGAAGAGAAGAAGAAGAACAGAGTGAAGGTGCAGAAGTATACCAGGTAAGTAGGAAGGGTAAGCTAAGGGTAAGCAAGCCAGTAGGCTGGTGTACTGTATCTGGCAGCCATTAACGGAAGACAAGGAATGGGTTGTTGATAGAAAAATACAATTAATCTTTCTTAAAAATATTTTGTGTTTGTGTGGAAAATAATCTTGGTCATTTCAGTTTCTGTTGGTTACTTTACACTGGAGGACACTGGGCTCTGTCTAAGGTCAGTAAAATCCAGGGGAGCAATTGATTATAACTATTATCTGTAGCTGAATAATTTAAAGGTCAGTCAGGTCTGGTAGTTGCTAGCTATGACTTGAGGAAACAGTAAATATTTGTCATATACTTTTAAGGCTAACAGTCTCGCATATTATTAAGGCCAGTTATCTCTTGTATATTATTTGGTGCCAGCACTGCGGATTTAAAGCTCATTCCATCACATATAACTTGGAGCTGCAACAGCCGTGTAGATCACGAGTATGCAGTATGTGACTATCACAGCTTCCCTGTGATTATCCTTGTCAAAAACAAATTAGTGTGGTAAAATTAGTAGATGTTAAGATGTTCCATAGTACAGTAATATCCACATGGGTAACTTTATCACATATGTGATATGCATAGTCCTGTAAATAAGGTGAAATACAATTGCAAATCAAGAATGTGACCTCCTGCATCCAATGCCAACACTACACCAATTATATGTACTCATGTAAAAGAGTGAAATATCTCTCTCTGTGTATTTGTTTAATATTCCTCCCTGCTTGGTATCAAAGAATACTGCTTGTTGAAGAAAGAAGGCCACAATACTCTAATTGCCTCCCACTGAATACTTTTTGCAAGTGCACTTGTGTAGTAGAAGCAATGCACTCACAAGATGCTGCATTTTACAGGCTCCAAAAATGCAAAGTCTGTCAGCATGGAACTATCAAAGTGAATGTTTTTAAATTGTACAAAGAAAGCTATGATTTTATTGAAATGACTGAGAAGCCAGGGGTCATGCTAGACTAAAGGAAAAACAATTTCTATGATGTCAGGTTAAATGAATCAAAACATATTCTTTCTGCTTTGTTTTTTTCCCCATCTTCCTCTCATGTTTATCTACAGTACCTGTTCTTAAAATACAAATAAGACACTGTCCAGATGCCAAAAGACAGGGATATTAAGTGGTGTATTTTCATACTGGCCTAGATGTTAGGGCAACTGGTAAATGGAAGTCTCTGACTTAATTTAGAGTGGTGGTGTTACTACTGTGCCAGTGACAAAGCAGTAGGAAATTGCAGATTTCTTCCAAGTGTGTTTGTAATGCCCCAGGTACTACATACTGGTGGCTAGAGAGAACAAATGGTGATGGGTAGAGATACTCAGGCTTGAACCCTGTAGCTTGGATGCAGGTGGCAAGGACCTGAATTCCCTATCCACCACCATTTCTAAAATACATTTGTAGATTTTTGCCTCATATTTGTTCTGTTTCTCATAAAATCTGTGCTGTATCTACATTTTTCCTTGCAAAGTCTGTAGTGCAGTGGTGCACTGATAGCATTGCTGCCTAACAGCTTCAAGTTCTCTGGTTTGATTCTCTGCTGGGGTCCCTTCTGTGTGGTGTCGGCATGTCGTCCCATCTTACAAAGATGTGTCTGGCATTTCTCCCTGCTCTGCTGAAAATTGTCTTTTGTTCCAAGTCAGACTAGTTTCCTGGTTAAATGTTTAAAAATAACAGGCATTTGAATTTCAGACTTCATATTCTTCAGAAAGTACATGGTAACACAAAACTGTTCTAGCAGTTGTCTAAGTTTATAACATGGATATTTGAAATGTGTCTCTATTTTTGGGACTGTATTCCCCCATTATTGGCTTTGTCCAGGTATTTTGTGATGACTTTTACTACTTCAGTGATTGTGCATATTTACTGTTACTGGTGGACTGTAGAAGGTTGAGTAGACGTTTATGATGGAAATGTTCTGAATTGGGTAGTTTTGTCATTCGTCCATGCATTTTGCTTAATTGTTAACTGGAAAAATGTTCAAAACAATAAATTTAAAATTTAAAATGATGTCTAACAACTGTACTGTATTGTGCAAGGAATATAATTTAGTACAATCAGGAAGGTGTATCAAAGAGCACATGTATGTTTCATGTGCAAGGGGCCTATGATTTTGAAAACAGCCCAAAGTTAATCTTTATCTGCCATTGGCAAAATGTATTTTCTTTGAATGTGGGTTTCAATGCTGTTTCATTGAATGTGAGTTTCAAGGGCAGAGACGTTTTTAATGCTAAGCCTGTTTTCATTGTGAGACTGCATTGATTTGTTTAGCAGATGTCTTAGTGTTTGTGCTGTAAAATGCAAAATAAAACTTTCAAATGAAATCTAAATCATCATAGAAGTAAAGCAGTACGCACATTAGTGTTTATGGTAAATGGAGTGAAATAGCCAAATAATGGATCATTGGAAGGGCTCCATTCAACCATGATTTTGTGAGGGGGAAGGGCGGCAAACTCAAAGACAGCCCCAGCTGAACTATACCTCCCAACTGTCCAGATTTTCACATAATGAATAGATTTTTGCTTCTTATTCTTGGTTTGTTCCTCATAAAATTTGTGGTTTTCTGGAAAATCATTTAGAAATTGTCACTAAATAATGACACACCGAGTTTCAGACTTCATAACCTTCAGAAAATGCATGCTAAAGTAAGACCTGTTCTGTCAACTATCTCAGTTTATACAAGAGCAATTTTTAATACTGTTTATATGTTCCCCCAATATATTTGGCCTTCTCCAGATTTATTGCATTAACAGGTTGAGAGGTACATGCAAATTGCTTTATAGAATTAGGCATAGCCAAACCTCTCAACTGTCCCTGAATTTGGCCCAAAATGTTGCTCTTCCCCTAATAATCCCTCCGCAAAATAGCAATTTTGGAAGAAAACATGGAGGGTTTACAATTAAGAAATAACTGTAATAATCAGAGTTATAGATTACTTTTATTTCAGAAATGCATGTAAACTCTTTTATTTTGTCAGCTGCTCAAGTTAGCAGTACTAATATTTAAAAAAGTGTCCCTTCTTTGACAGGTTCCCAGCTGTATTGTGTGGCTATTTTATATTGTTGCATCACATTTTTGGTACATTTTTCATAAACTTGTGTTTTTTTGGCAAATTAGTGGTAAATCATTAAAGACTGAAGTTAGAAAATAATGACAGGCATTTGAGTTTCAGATTTCATATCCTTCAGAAAATTCATACTAATGCAAGACCTACTATTCTATTATCTTTCTAAGTTTATAAGAGCGATATTTAAAAATTGTCCTTATTTTTGGGCCTTTGTTCCACTTCTATGTATGGCTTTGCCCAGATTTCTTGCTCTGAAGGTGAGAGGTATGACAAATGTGTTAGGGCCATTACCGTCAGCCAGAGACATTTCAAATTGTGACATACTTGTTGCACCCCACTCCCCCATGTAGTGACTCTAGATGTGTCCAAGCAAGACAAGGAGCAATTATGCAGTGTAAATGTGCAGGGTATCCCCCCATACAAGGTAGACACAAGTACTACAGTGGCTTTTCATCTGTTCTTGATTTTGCAGAATGGTCTGGTTTCTGTCATATTTTTGTACTGTTGATTTATGCTTATTACTCAAAGTCCCTGTTGCTCTGTGTTTTAAGTAGCAATGCTTTAATGACCATCAAGTAAGCTTGTCTTCTGAGATCATAACATGTAAGTAAGCTTTAATAAGCATACTGTTAAAGAATTGCCAACATTGAAGCCTTTCTGTTGTTGCCATACAGAGAATACTTAACTAGATAATGTATAAGCATTGGATATTGAAATGCATATGACAGTATTTGTAGTAAAGGACAGAATTACATTATTTTAAGAAGCTCATTACACTTGTTGGAGACTTCTAATGATCTCTGAGGGCTTTACCAGTAAACTAAACAGAATGCCATTCATGTGTGGTCCATAACATGTACAGTAATCATTTAAGCAATGTATCTTGAGCTTGTTTCTTATTTGCTTTTCATTTTTATTTTGATCGTGTTTTCCCCATGAAACAAGTAGATAGTTGTCAGGCAGCAGGTCTTTTTTGGATAAGAAACATTTTTACAAGTGGGGGCATCACAGAGATTGCTACTTTCAGCATGTTACTTGGTATTTTAATAAAGCTGAATATAAATTATAATTAGAACTGCAGTACAAGGAGAAGTAGTTTGAGTTGAGTGCTGCTTGTTTTTCTTATACTTGATTTTGACAGGCATTCCCGTAATGTATTTAAAAAGTAATTTATATTTTCATGCCTCACAACCTTTTTGTTTCCATCTAGATATTAAGTAAGCTGTCATGCAGCCAATGCATTTAAATATTTTTATTCTTTTACACTTCATTTGTCTTGATTGGACTCTCATAATGAGGATTTGGCACCCAGGGCAGCATATTTAATTAAAGTTAGTTTTTGTGGTTTTGAGCATAGCTCCTCCCCTTTCTAGTTGGCCGCACCCCTTCCCATTGACCTCACCCATTCAGCTATCCCCTGCAGCCCCCCTTTGATTTGAAGTCATCAGCCGCCACTGATATGGATACATTCTGTGTAGGCTCTACATGGTGCCTACACAGATTTTATTAAATCCTGGGGATTGTAGACACTGAACAGATTGAATAGAGCAACACTTGCTGGGAAGATCTATCAGTCAGTATGAAAAATGACAGCACACAATGCCAATAGTATGCTGCATACAAAGAATAGAATGAAGAAATATGTATGCTGGGATGTTCTAGCTATCAATACCAGCTACAAGAGAGGCAGGCATTAGCTCTGCATTAATCTATAGTATAAAGCTAAACATGAAAACAGTGAAACTATTTAATTCTGTGGTATATAGTATTCATTTAATTATAGTTGGTATGCCTGAGTGAATGGGGTGGAATCCAAAATAAATAATACCACTGAGGATCCAGTCACTGGTTTAAAAATAATACATTTTATTAAAATAATAAATAGAATGAGCGCTTTTGCCTGGGGCAGCAACCAGGCAGAGAGACAGTTTTGCATGTTGCCATACAGGGAGTAATGTTTGTCTTCAGTATAAATGGAGGTTGGCAGACTAATTAATTGCTGGGATGTACCTTTAAGTATCTAGGTTTGGGAGATTGGGGGTAGTGAGTTGAGTTTACAACAGAGGCAGAGTAGGGGAGGGATGTTATATAAGGGCAGCTTAAGGGGAGGGGTGTCCTCTTTTCCATTACAGATTCTGTTGCTATGGTAGTCTGTAGTGTCCAGATAATCAGCTGTTGTTTCTATAATAGGGTCCACGTATTTACTTTCATAAAATATTAGTGTTGTTCTTTAATAGGAGGTAAGTGTAAGGGTTTTTATTTATGGTGGGCTTGTAACCAGATGGTTAAGGTTTGGTTACAAGGCTTAAGTTGTTAAGCTTTCAAAGTTTCTAGTTTTTTTTCCCAGTAGCTTAGGTGGTTGCAATGCCAAAGCACTGGTTAAATTCTGTACCATGATAGGATATTGGAGACATAGGATAAAATAGGTACAGATTTAAATATTGCTCCTATAAACTTAGGAAGTGATAAAATGACAAGATTAGTGTTAGCACACATTTTATAAAGGATATGAAGTCTGTAATTTTAATGAATGCCATTATTTAGTGGCTGCAGTCTTCAGTAGTTTGTCAGAAAAAGCACATATATTATGAGGAATGGACCAAAAATATGAGGCAAGCCTCTGGACATCTGGCCAAGATATGGACAGTTAAGAGGTATGACTACATTAGTAGTTTCCCCCAGTAGTGTTTGCAGTCTGCTCATTTCTTTTAAGGGAAAAAGCATAGCCCAACATGCAACGGGACATGACAGTGACATTGTGATATCAACTGAACACAGGGTTACTAGGCAGCAGCAGCCTTCATTTAATGGCCTGTTTCCTTGGTTTCCTATATAGATAAAAAAAAATAAAAAAATAAACAAAAAAAGAGAACTAAAAAAGCAGCAGAAAGTTAGTTAGCAATCCACTCTTACAGTGGAAAAGACCTTGCGTGTAATGTGGAGATGTTTTATTCCTTTGCCCCCTCTATAAAAAAAATAATAGATGAACTAAGGCAAAGAAGAAGAACCAACAAGCTTAGTTAGTGGCACTGTGGCACTGGTATGGCACAGCAGATTGCAGGTGTAGCAGTCAACAAAAAAAAAATAAAAAAAGAAAGAAAAAACAAGACAGGATTTGGGCAGATGATTTGGGCTGGCTTAGTAGTTAAAGTGTTACCTCCAGGCACAAGCTACTCATTTTGTTGCTCACCTTTGGTTGGCATCTGGTCAGTGGCTAGGCATGTAATAGTCTGCAGACTGATTGCTCAGTATTTACTTATTAACCTTAATGTACTCACTCCACTTGTTTGATCTTAGGCAGGTTAATGAGGTGTAATCCTTGTTGCTTGTGATATTCTCTTATTCTGACAATGTCTCAAGTTAGTAATATTAATATTTAAAGAGTTCCTGATAGTTCTTGATTATTTCTCATTGAATTCCTGATTTTGATGGAGTTTGTCCCTGTGTTGTGGAATGGTAGGTTCTGTAGCACAGTGGCTAATTATCAGTTGTGGCAAACAAAAAAAAGAAGGGTAAATAAATTTGAAAGTAAGACATGAGAGATGGAGGAGTCCTCAAATATTAGTTTACTGGGGGGGGGGGGGGTTCTGACAGGTATGTAGGGCCATTTTCCCCTTACCCAAAATTTATACCTACTGCCACCTGGACAGGTCAGCCACCGATCCCTCTTGCCCCTCACGTAGTGTGCACATTGCTCGTACAGTACATTCTATGAGCCCCTCTCCATCAAGAAGTATGCTAAACAAAACTTCTGTACCACCTTCTGCCTCCCTGCCCGTGGAAATAACTTGCTGTCCCAAAACAGGAAAATAATTTACTGCTACAGCTGATAGCACAAGTGCATCTCATACAGCCCATTCTACAAGCCCCTCTCCATCAAGAAGTCTGATAAACTAAACTTCTGTACCACCTGCTGCCTCCCTGTCCATGGAAACAACTTGCTGTCCCAAAACAGGAAAATAATTTACTGTTACAGCTCATAGCACAAGTGCATGTAAGCTCTAGTAAATCTGTTAACTGCTATAGTCTATTGCTTAGTACACCTCTGCTCTAGCACTCCCCGTTTAGCATGCACACTCGTAGGGACAACCTCTTTCCCAACTGCTATGTTCTGCCTGATCTAACTGCTTTCCACCAGCAGATGGCAGCAAAGAGACTAAAATTCCCGCCTCCTTACTTCCAAACAACCCCTTCTTCTCCTCAACCTCTGTTCGACCCAAAATGGATTACGTCTGGGCCTCTTCCTACACTAACTGTCAGTACTTAGAGCCTTTGATCAGTTGTCTTTAAATTAAATTGCTGCTCATAGACCTGCACTCACTTCAGACTATACTTTCTTGCCAATAGAAATTCACTCTTTTACAACCATTACAACTACTACCATAGGTTTGATTTACAAGATACTCACTGAAATTCATTTGCTCACCTCACTGGGGTAGAGCACATCCCCTCCCACCAACTCTATACCATCCCAGGTCCTGACCCACCTATCTACTACACACCTCCCCACCTATCACCACTCCATCTCCTCTTCTCCACCCCATTGTGCTTCCACATAGACCTCCCATTCACTGCGGCACCATCCTTATTATATCTATTCCAACCTGGATAAATCGGCCGCTGATCCCTCTTACCCCTCGTGTAGTGTGCATGCCTGTAAGATGCTATAGATAGCCATTGTGTTTTCCAGCTTATTGTTACCTTGTATTACATTGCAATGTGTACTATCTTTTACTGTCTTAATACATGCCGTACATATGTGTAATTGCAGTTTTCAGCTGCCTTGTAGTACAGCCCTCTGCGTTTTGTTGTTCTGATCTATTTGCTTTATTGTCTGCAATTACTTTGTATGCAGTACACTGAAATGATAAATGCCAGTAGGGCACTGTAGATGTAAGTACAAGAGAAGGACTGTTCTGTAGCTGCTGCCACTTTGTGTCATAATGTTTCCCAGAGCTTCATTGTCCAGACTACCTTCCTGCCTAAATTCCTGACTATTATATTCAACAGTACATACCTGTGCACTAATAAAGCGCACTTATAGCCTCCAAGCTAGCTACTTATTCTGCTCATTGTTTTCCCCTGCCTTTTTAATGTCTGGTTCTCCCCTAAGCTTTAGTGTAACTTTTATACCCAACTCATGCGTTTGCTGTATACCAGTGCTCCGATAAAGTGCAGACAGTCCCTTTCTATTATTTACCACTAACTGACATACAATTTTGCTGCTGCTGACCATATCTCAGCGGTTTTGGAGCCAAAGCACACACGCTACTATTGCATCTCATGTGATACAGGATATTCAATATCAGCACAGCATACTTGTCTGATACAGCCTTTTCTTTTACCTAATTTCTGTCCCACCAGTGTTTTTTTCAAATACTCTACTCTAATCCTTTAATTGTTCCTTATTATGCAACTCCGCCCTGGTGCGACACAGGCCCAGATATCTGACACTCTCTGGCAGCGCTAATGAACCTCTGACTACATTCTTTTTATTGTTTAAGGACACTAAGACTACATGTCTGATTTCCACCTAAACATGTATTAACGGCATTATCACAACACAACTGTTCATGCAGTATTAGAACAGTATTATAACTCTGTTTAATATATTAATGGCAATATCTCAACAAAACTGTGCATACAGTATTATTACACTGTGTTTAATTTACCTGATATTGCACAGCTATTTGTTATGCATGCTTTTTAATCCTGGTTCTCTAGTCCATTCCATGCTGTATAGTACCTTTAATTTATTGTTAGGTAACACGAGAGTTACATTTTCAGTGTTTGCTTAATTGTAGAACTCCTGATACCTATGCAATTATTTTAGGTAACACAAGAGTTAAGTTTTTTGTGTTTGCTTAATTTTTTTGAACTGCTTATACCTATACAACTATTTTTAGGTTGCGAGAGAGTTAGGTTTTCAGTGTGTGCTTAACTGTTGAACTGCTGATATCTGTGCAACTATTCCTAACATGTACTTAACTATGTAAGGGTTTCCCACGTGCAGAGTGTATTGTCCTAGCCTACTCCTCTGTTTTCTCCCTTCACACCCACATGGCTGCTAATACAACATTCTAAACCAAACTGCCTTTCACTCCACACTCACTCACTCCCTCTTATTCCTCCTCCTCTCTCCCCCACCTCAACTTCCCTCTCTCACCTCAACCTCTCCATACACATGCCACTCTTAAATTTCCTCAGTCCATCTCTTAGTGTTCTCATCCCCCTAAATTATTGATCCTTACCCATAGTTTGTCTATGTCTGACCTAATTGTTTTTGCTTCCATTCCAGCTTGTACAGCCCATTCTACAAGCCCCTCTCCATCAAGAAGTCTGCTAAACTCAACTTCTGTACCACCTTCTGTCTCCCTACCCATGGAAACAGCTTGCTGTCCCAAAACAGGAAAAGAATTTACCACTACAGCTTGTATCACAAGTGCATGTAAGCTCCAGTAAATCTCTTAACTGGTATAGTCTACAGCTTAGTACATCTCTGCTCTAGCGCTCCCCATTTATCTTGCACACTCGCAGGGACAACCTCTTTCCCATCTGCTATTTTTGCCGGTTCTACCTCCTTTCTGCCATGAGGTGGCAGCAAAGAGACCAAAATCCCCTTCCTTACTCCCAACCAACCCCTTCTTCTCCTCAACCTCTGTCTGACCCAAAATGGATTAGGTCTGGGCCTCTCCTTACACTAACTGTCAGTAGTTAGAGCCTTCGAGCAGTATTGAATTGTTGAGTTATTTAAAGTCAGATGACCTCAGGAGATTATTTCACTGGGGAGATTGATATGACAAAGATGATCAAAATCTGTCCCGGAGGGTGAAGGTACACAGGTGGTGTTGCCAAAGTGCAGATTGCATTTGTTATGCCTGGTGACATGGGCTAGAGAGTGGCAAGAGGCATGTGATAAACATAAACAGCTGAAAGGTGTAGTATTTCAGGATTTGAAAGAGAAAAGGGTGGATGCTAGGAAGTTTGTGTCTTGGTTGAGGATGGCATTGAGAGTAGAAGGAGTGCAAACAGATAATTATGCCACACTTTCTTTTATAATAGGAAGGGCATCAAGGGATCTGATTTGGCTGAGTAAGGTAGATCTGTAGAGGTGATTAAAAGAGCAGGGAGATGGCAATCTAGGGTGCTTTTGATTTACATTTGTTACAATATAAGGAAAACAAAGTTGTATTAGATGATTAATTATATGTGTTTCTTCTGCAGGAAGTAAACTTTTAGTCATGTTGAGTCACTTTTGCATTTACTGGGTGGCTAGAAGAACATAAGGGCATCTGAGTGGTGTGAATTTGGGCGTGGATTCAATGCAATGGCAAGTCCAGTGGTGTGGTTTTTGAGGTATTCAGTGGTGTCCCACTTTGGAAGAGATAAGACAACAATTTGGGAAACCCGTCAGGATAGTTATACATCTAAGAGATAATGACATTGGTAGTATACCCAAAAGAAGATTTCTTACCTGTTTGTTAAGGGACTTGCCAGTTGTGCAGAAGTTCCTGGGGTATAAAGTTGTTTGGTCAGGCACAATTCCTAGGTTGGTTTGGAGGGGTGCTGATAAGTATAAGGCAATGGAGGTGAATAGATGGTTTATTAACCATAGGGGTGGCTAAGGTGAGTGGTGCTTTAGGCTTTCTTTTAATGGAGCACTGGGATTTTGCGGATAGGGATCCAACCTCATACCATGGTGATGGTGTGCACTTTAGCAATATCAGATTATACATGGTCAATTTGCAGCTGTTATTGTTTGAGCAGGATGTGTTTGGGGGATAGTTATTAGGTTTTGAGGAGAGTAACAGGCTGTGAAGCAGCCTAGTGGATGGAAGAAGAAGCAATAGTTGTTGGTAATTTGGTAGGCCCTTCTTTTTCACCCTCTTTTGTGTTTCAGTTGGCACTCTCATTGGTTCAGGTGAGCAGTATTATACTACCTGGCAGAGTTAAGTTGAGTTAATGAACAGTGAGATGCTGCTAATACATTTGTGGCGAGCAGGGTAATACACTGCTTAGTCTCTGCAAAGAAGTCTTGTTGAAGTTATTATTAAAGAGATTAAAAGGAAGGTGAGTAGTCAGTCACACTGCCCAGATAAATTATGTTATGGTAATAGTTGATGTGTTACTTGGTGTTAATAAAGATGGTTGATATTAACAGTGTATGAATATGAATATCATCCATCTCAAATCTCCAGATTTTCACAGAATGTACAGATTTCTGCCTATTATTTTTGATCTGTTTCTCATAATCTTTTTGGTTTTCTGGTAAATCACTGATGACTGATGTAATTAAATAATGACATACATTTGAGTTTCAGATTTCAAAGCCTTCACAAAATACATGCTAACACAAACCCTTGTATTCTAGCAACTTTCTAAGTTTATAATAACAATATTTAAAATTTGTTCCTGTTTTGGGGCCTTTGTTCCCCCATTATTTTATGCTTTGTCCAGATTTCCTGTGCTAGAGGTTGAAAGGTATGATGAATATGCATATGAGAGCATATCCTTGGCAACAGGAATCTCTGAGATATACTTGATTATGTTAAAGATCATCTTTTTTATTTTATTTATTTACTTTTTTACAGTTGAAGGAGAGTTTTGTGAATTTAAATCACTGAAATATTTATTTTATTTTATTATTTATTTATTTACATTTGTTTACCGGTAAGTCCCGACTGGACACAAGTCCTTTTTCAGTGGATGCCCGGGGAGAAACGCTCCGCATCATGTACATGATAAATAGAAATACAAGTTGCAGCAATAGTAAACAACATTACAGGTTGTTGGCTTTAATACAATAACAAGATATTGATTATCAACAGTATATACAGTAAATGTTGCAAGTTAAGATAATTTATTGTCGTTTATAATATTAGTAACAAAGTTGTCAGACAAATATTGTGTTAATTATGTTTGAAAAGGAATAGCTGATCTGAGATGCTGAATTGTTAGAAGCTCATAGGACCATACGGTATAGCAGAGTAGTAATACTGGGCATGGTAATACTGGAGGTATGAAAGGAAAAAAATCACACACACAGGAGGACTTAAGTAGACTAGAGGCCTGTTACCACAAAATCACCAAATTTGCCACATACCTACCACACAGGTCCCATCACTGTATTGCTCTCCGCAAACTAAAATGGCTAGAACTACCTCAACCAACTTACAATTGCCAATGCTATGATCTACCAGCCTGATAATTGCCTTGTTCTCCAAAAGCTTGTACAAACCTACTCCAATAACAGAACCCTATGATCTTCCAATAAATTCTTGCTAAACGTTTCTAAATCTAATAACAGTTTTGGAGATTCCCATTACTTAAACCATATCTCTAGGACATGGGTTTCCATCCCTGAGCACATTCTTAATACCAACAACCAGTACATGTTTAAACACTTACTCAAGATGTACTGAAATGATAACTGACTCCACTCCTGCACATCCCTAGGCTGACAGTAACATTACTACTAATACTTCTTTTTCTCCCCTCTAACATTTTCTCCTCAATCTAATTTGCTCTCTTAACTTTCCCTCTTTCTACTCACCCACTTTTCTCCTACCTACCTTCTAACTATACTGACCATACTCCTATTAATATCTCTCATTGAATATTGTACCTCACATGTTCTATAAGGTGTACTTGCTTCCATTTATATAATGATGTATACTTACTTTTGGAGGTTTTTAGCTCCAAGGGTCTCACTGTAATTGGCCCATCTGTATCCATAGTATTGAAATCTAAACATCTGTATGATGTGCCTGTGTGTACTCTTTTAAAGAATTGTATTCTTTTATTGTATTCTACAAATACATTATGATGTTCTTGAGTTCTTTTATGTTGTAATTTTAAAATGTACTTGGAGCTTTTCTGCCCAGGCCTCTGCTGAAAACTGGCTGCTAGCCCAGCTGGACATCCTCAGTAAACAAATGTTAAATAAACAAAATTAAACAAATAAAAATAATGCCTGGCATACACTGAGGCTGAATAATACAGGGTGTCAGTAGGAATTTTCTTTTTACAGAAGGAATGTTCATTTGGGTATCTCTTCGTCCAGTTGTGTGATGTACAGGAGATTTTATATCATAATGATTGTCTCATGAGTTCGTAATGCTAGACTGAGCTGAAGGTACTTATTAGATTATAAAATTAGTTTTGCTGCATCTGCACATAATTAATAAATGAGCTACATGTTATTTTAAGTTGTTTATATATGTTCCTATTATACAATGAAATCATTACAAACAATTAAGGAGTGACAAATAAGACTAGAAGATTTTAACTCAACTATCAGTTAATTATCACTTGGGATTAATTGCTAGAATACATGAGTGAATTTTACAGACGTGAAATAAAAGGAGACTTGTATTCTATAAGTTGTAAAGACTTTTTTGTTTTGATTATGGCTGTTGAATGAATAAAAAAAATCAGCTGTCTTATGTTTTTCTGTAGTATACTGTTGTCTTAAGAACATGGCTGAAATGGATGGATATGAGAACCATTATATCTTTAAATATTTAATTACTTGACCATATATTTTTAGAGAGAAAAATAAGGTTAATTATAGGTTCATAGGTTCATAGGTAGGTACTAGGCTATCTGCCCAAAGGCATTTATAAGCGTAGCCGGAATGTGTTGGCTTTCGCCATCCCCTTAGATTTGTTCCCTGTGCCTCTGTCCAGCAGAGCCACTGAAGTGATCCCTGGGGTAAACTTTCTGTTTCCCATCCACTTGTCAAGGTAAATATTAGAATGGACTTAGAATGAAAATACTACCTAACAAATGCAAAGCTTACCCCACCTCCCGGAGGTAAGGCTGTACTATTACTACCACTATCGAAGATGTATTTTGTACAGTCAACACAAACAGCTTAACTTTGTCAACAGGTCCCAGAACTACAGGGTTACATATATAAGCTTGCCAACATGTGTTTATTCATTAATTTAGAACTGCATTGCAAACAGTTTGGATGAAAATTGCAATCACAGGCTGCTTTTAGCTTTCTTAAACTTCACAATACTTTCCACATCTGACATGAATATTAAAGATTAGAAAAAAATAAGTGGCATGACCTGCATTTTGTGTAATAAATCCTGAGATGTCTTCTTGACTGTAAACATTTATATGTGGAATTTAGTTATTCTTTCTTCACTTACACTAAACACATATATTGCAGACAGTGTACATTGTCAACACTTGCTTGGGAAAGGAAAATATATTAAATTGCTTGGCCGTGCTGATCATCAGTGACATTTTTAAGCAATGACCCTTGCCACTGGCAGTGGTACCAAAGGCAGAGGAAAGTGAAGGTAAAATATAGTCTGAATTTACACAATGCAAAGCTGTATATTTCACTATAAATATGTAGGGAATGGAAAAATACATTATAAACTAAAGGATATTAAAATGGTAGCAAGGAGTTTTGTCAAAACACACAGCAGCTGGTGACAAGCATTTTGCCACTGCCAAATCTTACCTTTTAGAACGCCAGTTGTGTTTCATTAGGATGCAACAGAATTCCAGGAAGTCATCTCTGGTAAAGTGCTATGGGTGGATGCCAGATATTATATCAATTCAGTCAGTTCAGGATCTGAGTATCTGTTGAATGATACTATTAAATCTTCTGTGCTAAGGAAGCACTAGTCAATGGTAACTTATTTTCAGTGACATTTATGGTTTGAAGATTTATATATTCTTCCAATAAAATACTGATTCAAACATCTCTTGCAAAGAATACAGCAGGTGACTCCATATTCTCCAACTCAGTTGGTAAAATCTGGAACCAACTTCCTCTTGACATTTTAGTCCAGACTTCTACTTCACTATTTAAGACTAAACTAAAACTCTTTCTTACTAAACACTGGCTTTGTTCTTGTATCAATCCTAGTTGAGCTAGCTCATCTTACATCTCCTATTCTCCCCTTCATCTCATACTTTTTCCTACATCTATTTCTTCAATCTAAAATATTTGTTTTCCCTTTGACCTGAAAGTTTATTATCTTAACTAGATAACTGTATTTCTCTAATAACACTCTTCTTAACTTTTCTTAAAAAAGAACTTAATTCTTCTCTCCCTTTTCTTCCCTTACCATACTTAAACTTTTTCCTTGTCTCTCTATCCCTCCTTTTTTGTAACTTTCTGAAATTGTTATTACTGTCCTCCTGATTTGTTACTTATATCCTTCTTTTGATTTTTCAACCATTGTTAATTTTTTTAAAATTATTACCATGTAGTAGATAGCGGAGCTTTTCTCCTCGGGCCTCCACTGAAAATGGACTTGCATCCAGTTGGACTAGCCCGGTTAACAAATGTAAATAAATAAATAAATATACAGTTCACTTCTGTTTAACATAGTTTTAAATTGTAATGTAGGCTTTATATAAGTTGGAAGGGAACAAAGGAAACTGTTTGACATTGTTAGGCAAGTGAACTGATAAGCTTCATATTTAAAATGTGATATCTGCTACTATGAGTCACAAAACCTTGAAAAATAAAATATGACTTTTATCCATAGCAGTATAAAATTTAAATGATCAAGACAACACGAGTCTTCCATTGCACAAAAAATAATTTATTCTTTATTCTGTTTTCCACAAGGTAAACAAAAATAACTGTATTACTGGCTATCGGTCTCAAGAAAAATCAATGTACTGCACATTTGGTTTTCAGTTCAAAAGAAAACTTAGTACATTTTGTTACTTTCTACTAACTATGCACAGTCCTACTCAGCCTTGCCAACAAATAATCTGTCAATACAATTTTCTATCTGTAGGCCTCACCAAGACACCTTTCTAGCTGTACACTGTAAGTTCAGAAGGTACATTCACTGAATTAGCCCCAAATAGACTTCCATAATGCACTTCAAGCTCATCAGGTAAAATCCTTCTCACCCATTTCTAAAACCAAAATGTGGAATAAACTTTCTGTCTTCCATCTGCAAGCTACCAGCTTAGCTGTGGCATAAGTTGGCAAATTATGCCATGGTAGCTAGTTAATGTGAGGGTTTCTTGAGTACAACTTTATGAGAACATTTGCAAAACAAGTTATTTTGCCTTGTAGTTGAAGGCATAGTACACATTTTCCATTTAAACACATGACAACCATGACATCCCCCAGCACAATATCATCACATTAGGGTCCCTTATTATAAGTTGTAGGGCCCTGGCTACCCTTCAGTGTTTCTCGTGGCTATGTTAGACCTGGAAAGGATGGATGGCTAGTGCTCACTGGCACAATTCTGCATTGCCATCTGTCTGCTTGACTAACCATTGCTAAGGGAAATGATCAATTACCAATTTGAAGTATCTACCTAAAATAATATTTTATGGAGCAGAGGGCCTTTGTCACTGTTAAACACATTCTCCCTCTCTTTGTTTCTTTGTGACTGAGTATCTTTCTTCATCATTAGTTAATGTTTTGCTGATATAGCACATGGGGTGCTCCTCATCTTAAAAGTCTTTTGACAGCACTAATTTCAAACTACCTTTGATCCATCCATATTTAGGGTAAATTCTTTAGTAAAATCATGAGGCATTATTACAAGTTCAGAGGACAATATTTGTTTTAAGTCTGTAAATGCACTGCCTGTCTCAAAAGGCCATTGTGCTGTGAACAGCGAGAAGAACAGAGAAGGGGAAATTTTAGAGGGTGCATATAATTTCTTATATGCTTCCACAGCAGAATGAAATGTCAAAGTGTCCTAAAGTATGTATCTGTTAGCTTGCTTCCTGCCAAATATTAGCAAGTGCTGGCAGGTTTTGAAAAGTACAACATTTGTTCTGAGTAGAAAGTTCTGTCATGGAATTTGGAACTCATGCCTAATATGGTAATCTTTACCTGCCTTTTAGTTGAGGATGTAGACCAGTTTTTCATGACCTCTGTTTTTTTCTAATTATGTTTTAATCACCCATCTTCACATACAATATCAATAAAATTTAGTTTCCGCAATACCCACCTTATATTTTATGTTCCTTAGCATTCACAATCAAGCTTGCCTGTCTTAAAGATTCCAAAACACCCTGCACTTTTGTAAATTGAGATATTCAGCCATCTGACTAAAGGACCATGTCATTTAGGTATGCAGTGACATATCAAGGATGGAACTTCAATATTTTATTCAACATCAATCAGAGAGTAAAAGATTATATTTTTCCTCAGCAGAGAGGATCACTCCTAGTTTGAGCATCTTTTAAATGTCTTCTCTGATGAATTGTATTTG
Organism: Protopterus annectens; assembly: GCF_019279795.1. Taxonomy (NCBI): domain Eukaryota; kingdom Metazoa; phylum Chordata; order Ceratodontiformes; family Protopteridae; genus Protopterus; species Protopterus annectens. Next base: position 433,296,386 of record NC_056736.1, on the reverse strand, counting down.
TCTCTTTGATACTCTGTGAGGTTTCAGTCAAACCCTCACTGCAAGTGTTATTGTTATATAATGTGCAGTTTGCCTTACTTTCTTCTTTTGTATTTTGTTGCAAAGATTCATCTAGTTAAATTTCTGGTAGAGATTATCTGTTATGCAGACTAAGCAGCCATCTTTTTATTCCTTTTCATGTGTTCAGTATAATACTGTGCTAGATTTGTTCCATTGGTTGACTTCCCATCTTTGTAGTTTACTTCTTCTTTTGGCTTTTTCCCGGTTAGGGGTCACCACAGTGGATCACCTGTCCGCTCATGATTGGCAGTAGAGTTTTACAGTGTTGAGTTGCCATCCCAGCTCCCAACCTTCCACGGAAGGCACACAAACACACACTCACACCTAGGGCCAGAGTCCAATCCACCTACAGCATGTATTTGGGGTGTGGGAGGAAACCGGAGCACCCGGAGAAAACCCACGCGACCACAGGGAGGACATGCAGACTCCGCACAGAAGGCACCCCAGCTGAGGATCGATCCAGAGAACCTCTTCTGTGAGGTGATAATGCTAACTGCTGCACCACTGTGGCCACCCACCATTACTGCATATGACACTTGCCACTTTGCCAGAAATGTGTTTTCCGTGGAGCATGTTAACACTAATGCCTGAAATCTGGAATTAAATTCTGTAATTTAGGCATTTGTATTCCACATGTGTTGCTGCATCATTTGGTCCCTTTGCATGTGCTCCTTTTCTGTGAGTAGAGACTGGTTGTAACTCACTGAACAAAATGTTGACTCATTTATTTTAGTTACAATCTAGGGTGGGAGGATGGCATAATGGTTAAGGTGTTTGTCTTAAAAACTCAAGGTAGAGGGTTTGATTCTCACTTGGGATTAACTGGCTAGGCTTAAAATTTGCCCACAAGGGAAGTTAGCCTAGTATGAACGTATAATTCATCTCAAGAAAAACCTTATTGTTTTCTACAGTTCCACCTTAATTTGCAGAATACATTTTGAGTTATTGTCTGTCTGCTAACATTCTTATCAGTATTATCAGGACAAAACTTAGCAGTGTAACCCTCACTCCCCCCCTCCAAACACACACACACACACACACACACACACACACACACATTTGATGCACATTAACCCCTTACTTGCTGTTTTTGGTTTCACAAATTTAGAACAGGGAATCCATTTTGAAGCAGTCAGTCCTTAACTAACGTGTTTTGCTGATACTACTTGTCATTGTTCTGGGATCACTTTGCATCTCAATTTTGTTAGATTACTACAGCGGTAGCATTGTTGCCTCACAGCATGAGGTTCTCCTGTTCGATTCTTGGCTGGAGTGCCTTCTGTGTGGAGTCTGCATGTCCTCCTCGTGGTCAAGTGGCCTCCGAAAGACATGCGTGAATGGGCATGCCTTCACTGAAGGTTGGGCATGGGGCTGGCAACTCGGCACCATAAAAATTAACTGCCAATCATTAGTGGACTGGAGTTCTGCTGTGGCGACCCCTAACCGGGAAAAGCCGAAAAGACAAACAAACTAGGCAGAGCAGTTTTAATGTGCTAGATTTGCTAACATTTTTTTTTTACTGTTACTGTTAGGGTCTAGCTGAACTTTAACATGTTTTAAATCATGCAGAAGAGGTGTTACTGCTTTGTTGGCATTAAAAGTCCAATTATAAAATGGTATGTCTTGCATTTTAGAGTTAGTCTAGCCTTAGTGATAAGTTCATTTGTTAAGTTGCCATATTTTGTGTAATCAGTCCCCTCCATGTCAATTTGTACTTTAACTGCATCACCAATCAGCTGGGCTGACACAATTTTTACATAATCTGGTTCTTTTCAGTTCTCTAAGGTATTGTAATTCTCAGATACACTCAGCTATAATTTAATTCATCCTCTTTGCTTTGTTCTTTTCATGGCAAACATATTTGGGGTTAGCATCTCCATTTGTTGTTGTAGTTGTACCTGCTTTGGTTAGTTTCTGCCTTAGTGTCAACCAACATTTTTGACAAGTTTTCTATAGTTGGATTACCAAAAAAAAAAATAAATAAATAAATAAAAAAACATGCAAGGAGGTAGAGGAAAACAAATTTTTGTTGGTATGTACACGGACCAGCAGCAGAAATACCTCAGAAAATGTCTTCCAGTTAGACATGAGGATTCTTCCTGTACTACAGGGTTCAATTCCCTCAGCCTTCTTTTGCTTACTGTGTGACTGAGTAATTCTTTAACAAGACAGCACTCACAGGCAGAGTCTGGAGATGTTACATGAGGCTAAGCACTATACCATAGTTAACAAATACAGAAAAAATAAAAAAAAATACAGAGAAGTAAAATGGACAAAAATATTATGTTATTGGAGCAGTTGTGAACTGAAGTTAAAGTGTGATGCAACATATTCCCAGTGTAGTGCTGGAGCACCTTCTGTGTGGAGTCTGCATGTCCTCCCTGCGGTCGAGTGGCGTTCGAAAGACATGCGTAGAATGGGCGTGCCTTCGTTGAAGGTTGGGCATCGAGCTGGCACCTCAGCACCTGTAAAAAAATCTACTGCCAATCATTAGCGGACTGGAGTTCTGCTGTGGTGATCCCTAACCAGGAAAAGCTGAAAGAAGAACAAGTGAAAGAAAAAGATAAACAATAATAAAGTCAGCATGGACTGTAATTACCAACTTAGACAACATAAAACGTGGAATTTAATAAGTTCTGAGTTTACATGTTTGTGTGGTAAGCAGCAGTGGTAATTACATATTCATACTGTGCACCATGTTTAAATGTTAATGAGTGAGGCTTCATGGCTGGTGACAGTATTGCCAGCTTCTAAACTGTAAAACAACACAAATAGCAAACCTGTTTACAGTAGAGCAATTCAGTTTAGTGGGATTTGGCAGAATGCCACACTGATTACCAGGGTTATTACCAGGGTTTATTAGGTGGTGCTGCGGTAGCATTCTTTCCTCACAGTAAGAGGTTGTCCTGTTTGATTCACAGCTAGAGTGTCTTCTGTGTGGAGACATGCGTGAATGGGCATAACTTCGTTGAAGGTTGTGTGTCAGAGCTGGCAACTCGGCATGTAAAAATCTACTGCCAATCATTAGCAGACCGGAGTTCTGCTGTGGCGACCCCTAACCAGGAAAAGCTGAAAGACACAACATTATATAGTAATGTGTATGGTCCAAACACAGTATATAAAGTGCAGAGTATTGTGAAATCCCATTCCAGCCATTCTGTACAAAAGTTGCATAAATGATCTGTAAGGTTACATGGACTGCCATTTAAAATTCACAGTCAGTGGAAGTGTGCATAGGGGCACACAGATGAATTGTAGGAATGAACATAAGGAAAGAGGACAGGTGAAACATCGTAATGTACAGCAGATGAGAGCATGTAAATGGAATACAGTTGTTGCAGGAACACTAGTCACGTATCCACATGGTACAATACGGACATCACAGTAACATTATATATTGTGACTGTCAGACAAGGTGACATAACAATGGAGAAGATGTCTTTGTGAGATAAGATTCCTGCCATGAACAATGGAGAGGACACCTATCTGGGATGTTATATACACTTGGTATTTGGTGCATATTGTTAAGCTGTGCAAACTGATTTACTTGAATATGAGTGTAATGTCAGCCGGGGTCTCCCAACAAGTGAAACACAGTTACAAGCCCATGGACAACAGTAAAAAAGCATGCACAATCATGGACAATATCAGAATAATACTACCAGTAATTCCATGTCTCTGTCACAACATGTGTGATTCTGAGTGATTATAGATGGTTCTGCATAAATACACTTGTACAGCTATTATGACAAATTAGCACTCTATGAGAGCAATCAAGTACACCGACCTGACACTGTAACATCTGCTGGAGGTGTTAGGAGGGACACTGCTATACCTGTATGTGGCATTATGATAAATCCAGTCTAGTTGACTGGTGTGCATGGCATATATATGGCATAATCCACACTTTCATGATTGTAACCCATGTCATCAGTGTTGTCACCAGCTATGTATGCATTCTGTGCATCACCAGTACACGTATCACACATGCATTTGGTGTAACACCTTGATGGGTGTTCTGCATCATAAGACAGTAATGTTTATGCAACAAAAAGAATACCTAGGTATGGGCAATGAGATATGTGACAGCTCCCTGAGGCAAAGGTGTTATACTTCAGTTACATATTACTAGAAGATGTGTAGGGAAGTACATGAAGAAGGGTACATTGTACTCAGTTACTGGTGTGATGAAGGCTGTGAACTATGGAGGTATTATGACCTACTCAGTAGTTCTATTGCATACAGTGTAGTACTCACTACTGTGGCTACATGCTGTTGGATGTTTCACATATCATCTACCCCAGGACACAGGTCACATACCAATTGGTCTGATTATATGGTGTGATGTCTACATTATCCATGGGTTATGTGTTTGTTTTCATAATATAACAAATCCCCCCATGTTTGTGTTTCATCTCATGTGTTGCTATGGCTGTGGCAGCAATCTTTGGGGTGTGTTGATACTGTCTGTATGATACTAATATCACTTTTGAAGTCAATGATTTCCCACAACCTGTCGTCTTCCAGATAGTTGTTTGGACACAGTATGTACATGCCATTTTTGACATCTGTCACATAATGGACAGGAAATGGCCTAGCAGACAGCTTTGAAGTACGGACCTGATCACTGGACAAGAGATATACATCACTTCACACATTTCAACATATTTAGATGTGATCCACTGGTTTACTCACTTGGTGATATAGGTGTTTATGGCCACATATGACAGTGTTGAGTGAATATCTGTGTAGATTTGTGTCAAATGCCTTGGCCTAGTCAGGTTCCACAAAATGATAGTGTTCTCTTCTTGCATGCCCTTAATGATTTCTTTCAGGACATCTAACAGATGTAAAAGACATGGATGAGCAATAACAACTCATACATGTCTGTTGCTTACAGTCAGGATTTTACTGGTGTCCAAACAGAAAAGGCCCATGATTTCTCACCAAGAAAATACAGGCACTACAAACCATGTCATGAAGTATGTGGATAGAGAGAAAGTCCTCTCGCTACAGTCTGTATCATATAGGATGAAGTGACTAATGCCTGCCCTACAGGCCAGTATCTGACCATGCCCTGATGGGAATACTGCACATCTGCAAATTAGCTATAGCTGTCTGGTATGGAGAAAATGGTAATAGCAGTGTCTCACATGCTGGTATAAAAAGCTCTCTGTAATGGCAAACAAGTGTGCACACACACACACACACACACACACACACACACACACACACACACACACACACACACACACACACACACACACACACACACCAGTTGACTGCAGTGAGAACAGAGCCCCTACCTAAGTACAGAGACTGGAGAACAAAGTACTTTATACAAGCAGCACAGCACACATCTGACTTTTTCAAGGCTGCAGGACAATTTATACTGGATGACATTAGCAGTAGATGCTGCAGAGAAGATTTTGGGAGGCTTGCATGTGTAGGCATGTGCAAGTCTCAAAATATTGTCATTCCAGGGGAATGGAGTGGTAACTGTTGGATACATATTTATGCTCCTTTGGATAGATAGACACACACAAACATACACACACCTCCCACTTGACTGAAGTAAGAACAGAACCCCTACCTATCTAAGTAAAGAGACTGGAGACACAGTTGTTTATGCAAGCACCATGGCACAACTTTGACTTTTGGAAGGCTTCACAGCAACCTATAGTAGATGACCAGCACTGGATGTTGCAGAGAAGATGTTGGGAGCAACTTACAATGGATGAGATTGGCACTGTTACAGAGAAGATGTTGGGAGGCCTGCATTAAATGGATGTATAGGCATGTGCAAGTGTCATAATATTGTCATTCCATGGGATTGGAGTGGTAACTGTCAGCTACACATATGCTCCTGTGACTAGATGCACACAGAAACACACACACACACACACACACACACACACACACACACACACACACACACACACACACACACACACACACACACACATACACACACACCTCCCAATTGACTGCAGTGAGACTAGAACCCTTTCAACCATGCTTCACATTGGTGTGAGATGCCAAACTCTGCTCAAACATAGAGGCCAAAAATTGTAAGGGCACCGTTGGCTTTCTTGGTACTTATGTGGGTTGTGTGTGATTCTATTTTTTTCTTACCAGATTATAGGTGTTAAAATGGGGTAGACAGGAAAGTGGTGAAAAGGCAGGGCAAGCAGGGGAAGAACAAAGGGGAAAGCAATATAGGAATCTGCAGGTGGGAGGTAGGAAAGAACCATAGCTATCCACTTCTTAAACAGTGTAAACTGAAAATATGTATAGAATATTAGTTGAATTTGGACTTTCACCTCCACAAAGAGGGGTGATAACAAACTAATCCTGTTGTATAGCCAATTGGACTGAATCAAGTGTGCCAGGAAGACATGTGTGAAATGGAGATGTATGGGATGATTTTTTTTCTGTGGGATAGTTGCCCATTTTTGTGTTGCTTCATCAGTAAGAAATGAATGCTGGGTAAGGGACATTGGTATGTCTGGGTCAGATAAGATGAGTAGGTGAGGAAGCAAATGCAAAGAAACAGGACAAACAAGACAAAACACAGGGATGGTGAGGGACACAACATGATGGAGGACACCATGATTCAGGTGAGGGAGGGGACAATGCAAGCTCATGCCCATTAAACAGTGATAACCTAGTCCTCACCCACAGGACTGTCAATACTGTCCCCTTACCCTGCTGGCTGCTGGAGTGTTTGACATATTCTCTTCCTACAGACCATGATGGAGAGCAACATCTCCATTCAGTGTAGATGTACACCAAAGGTGCTGTGCACAACCTTATGCACTGACCATGGCATCTCCTGATAGGTGATGAAATCCCCACTTCTGCCAGTACTCCTAGAGGGTACCACAGCACCAGCTGCCAGGGTAGTACTACCTGAGGGTGCAGGTAGTGCAGGGGATGCAGCGGCAGTGCTGCCAAGCTGGGTTGCAGATCTGCTGTGCATATGTGCTTGAGCTGGTGGAACAGGGGCAGGCTGACCCACTATGGTTGACCTACCTCACTTTGCTTTGAGGCATTTAGTGATTTGTTACATATGGATGACATAGACACATTGTGATGGCACATAATAGAAAATTAAAAAAATAAAAACAGATAAGGGTTGAGGTGAGAGAAAAAAAGAGATAAAACTAGTATGACCATATGTAACATACAATGCATTATCACAATTATATAAGTATTTTTATCTGAGTTATTATATTTAAGTATACATTCTAACAACTACAAACCATAATTACAGATTGCTTAAAGTAATCCTTGCAATGTGTATATATTGTACATATGTTTGTTCCACTTATACAGATTACAGTTAACAGCAGGGCATTTATGCCACTAGTATAGAATTTAATGTATGTAATATTATTAAAGAAATACAGTATTGTATAGTTGTTACTTATGGTATTTGAGCTCACAGCCTCTGACTGCTGTCCTACACTTGACTCCTAAAGTTTGTTTCTGCTGCAAACTTATGCATGCATACTTGCTTTTATAGTTAAGATATGCATGCTCACTTTGCTGATACTGTATAGAATACAAAAAATTCTATCATTAACTTTTAAAAAATTCTCTTTATTTGTATACTTAACTGTGGGATGTCACCAGTTTGAAACTCAGTCAAACACTAGTTGAGCGTATCCCTCTTGCATCTTCTTGCACCTTTGTAGGCCACTGAAATGGTGCCTACACTCTTCTCCAGTGCATGGGATGCCAGTCACACTGGATACAGACTTAGCCAAACTACTCCCAGCCTCAGACTTGTACTGGGTACCAGAATAATCCCCCTGCAGAAGCATTTGGCTGTGGCACTTTACTGGGAGCCCAGTAAATATCTTGGACTCCTGAACACCCCACTTCTGTGCCTTAAACTGGGTGCCTTCACCTCTAACTCCAGACATATCTAATATGAAAAGTAGAGCAATGTCAACTAATGATTTCCCACCAATTCCTGCTATTGTGTTTACTGGTAGTGTGCAAACCCAAGCAACAATCCCAACTGAGTTTGCTGATGTTCAATGGAAAGCAGCAGTGCCAAGTAGGGAGGAAATAAATATTTTAAATTGGAAGGTTAATGAGACACTTAACCTTAGTTTGAGTGGTGGCTGCTGCTGTAGCTTGGAAATAAATTTAGAAAATTGGAAGGTAACTGTTAGGTGAATTAACTTTGCAGACATGCACTGGGGGCTTAAACTTCATGACCTGACACATTTATTTTGGCTTTACACTGATTAACGTGATTTTTAAAAGTGTGAGATTCAAACCTTTGCATAAAGGACAAAACATTTTCAACCACAGATGTGATTTTCCATCTTTGCCACAGAAGAAGTGCTGCTGAGACATTTTCATGCATCATTCATAAATATAGCTAACAGTCTGAGGAGTTAACCATACATGTGTGTGACCTGACAAGGTTCTTGTATATGGATTCATTTGTGTATGTGTCCTATTTAAGTCTGAATGTCATCCAAGTTCAGATAGTAGAATTATACTTACAGAAATATAGTAGACAGTATACCATCAGTCACATATGTGAAACACAATAAGGGTGTCTTATCCCTCATACATATAATTCATATCAGCTCCATTATCTAAAGTGTTGTAAGTGAGACTGAATATAATGGGAAATGGAAGAACGGTAAAAAATATCTGGAATGTCCTGTATTAGAACCCAGGAACATGTGTATGGTAGCCCTACACTTATACCTGACAAGAATGTTGAAATAGCACTTGCTATAAACTGGACTGTCACAACAGTAAACTATGTTACACTTCCTGTATTAGAACCAAGAAACATCTGTTTTACAGCCTTGCCCTTACACATGATGCCATTGGGATACTTACATGACAGTTACATCATTTCCTAGTCATTCTTAAGTTCTGTGTGTTAACTGCCATGCAATGCCACTTAGTGTATTTGCACAATGCCCAACGGAATTAATAGAATGCATCTGTTTTCACTTATTGACTGCATCCTGTCTGCAGGTGTTTGATGGCTGCAGGTGCTGGGAAACCTTGCTAAATGCTGTGCAACATTGCTTAGTGACATTGCACGATGGAAAGCAAAATTTGCAACAATGTATTATTTTTTACCTTTACACTTTTACGGATGCCCTGTTTGCAGATGTTCTATCTGCCTTCTGTGTGGGCCACAAGTTCAGGCTTGTGCATCACTAAGTGCCTCTCAAACGAGACAAGCAAGCTAAACTGACATTCATTGTTCTCTGTTTCTCTTGTTTGTGCTAAGTGGCACACTCCAAAAACACTGCAATTTAAAAAAAGGGAAAAGTAGTTGAAATGAAGAATAGCAATGTATGAAATAAACACTACAAAATGTTTGTTGGTACATGTGAAAGATTTTTGTACAGGTCTGGGTTTGAACTCTCACTCCAATAAACCTTCCGAAGACAGTAAGGCTGTCTTATCCTCTTTGTCACACAATGAGCTTTGCAGCAAGGAACTGAAATCATTCTACATACAACCAACTGCAACATATCCACAGTACTAACAAAACACATGACAGTTATTTTTACATGCCTTACCACTTGAAATTAGAATCATAACTAGCTTAAAAAATTTCAAGCATCACATTAAAGCTCACCTCATGAACTCCAGGACTTGTACATGTACTGGGCATGGGTAGCCCAAACCATGGAACTAGCTGATTTTAAAATTTTAATTGTGTATGTAATGAGCATTGAATTTAAGATATATGACTACCTTATGTTGTTTTTTTTTTCTTTCTCACTATTAATATCTATCAGGTTTTTAAGTCTTCATTTTGCTATGTTACCTGTATATAAGATTAAGTATCATAATTGCACTCTTATTGTATACAATGCCACTACCTGCTACAACTGTAAGAACTGTCTTCTAGAAGCATTGTTATACAAGATTATTGGTGTTGTCTCCCAATTCCAATTTATTATGTTCTAGTCTTTTTATCATTATGAATGTCTGTTACTATTTTTTTCTTTATTGTATTATACAATTTCTTTCCACTAACAAAATAATTTACTAACAATGGAGCTTTTCTCTCTGGGCCTCCACAGAAAAAGGGTTTTATTCGCAGTCAGACTCGCCCGGTAAACAAATGTAAAAAAAAAAAAAAAAAAATGCATTAATTTCAGATGTAGTGCACTGAGTGATCACACAACCATTTATGACTATTGCATTTACAAATGCAGGTCTGTCTCATTTCTCCATATTTGTCGCTCATTATTGTCTTATCTGAGCAGTAATCCGAGACATGCAGTCTGTAAGGAATGCTGTATCATTGTCCTTAAAATGTGAGGATATTAAATGGTAATAATATACAGGTTGAAAACAAACAAAGGAGAGGTTGGATGTTACTCAACAGTAACTGTGAAATGTGTGCTGCTTACATTGAAAACCTTGATATAATTACTTCTACACTTTGTAAGTCTAACCTGGCTGACACATCCACTAGAGGTAGGGCAATCTGAATTGCTGTTGTGTTTTCCTTCTGCCTGCTAGTAATCATTAGCAGTTGCAATCCACTAGCAACAAAAACTGAGGGAGTGCCTGCACTTAATTTACATCTCCTACACACAGCCAAGTAATTGGGATTCAGCAAATCTATTGAGTTCACAAATCATTTGCATCTTTAGCATGCACACAGCCTTGAATCTACACTATAAAAAGGGAACTGTGTAGCTGGGAAACCTGAAAGTGAGGAGACTTGTTTATGTGGATAACAAAGAAGATGATATTACTTTGGAATATATCTGCACAGAAGTCTGTTACCCTTGAGAGAGAGTGTGCTTCCATTTTCAGCTATATACTGCATATGCTGAAATGCCATTAAGAAAACTCTGTTACTCTGCTAAGATATATATATATATATATATATATATATATATATATATATATATATATATATATATATATATATATATATATGTTGGTACTAGGCTATCGGCCCTAGGGCCTATACAAGCCTAGCCAAACAATTCCCTGGATATTTCTTCCCACAATAGTTACTTCCCTGGACCCCTGTCTAACAGGGTGAATGTCGTGTGATCCCCGGGGTGAATTTCCTATATCCCATCCAATCGTCAAGGTTCCTTTTGAAGAGAGTCAAGGAGGCACTCTGCTTGACATGTATGGGCAGTCTATTCCAGAGTCTGGGGAGTATCTTGGTCAGGAACCTATCCCTCCAGCACGTTTTGTTCATTGTGATGACAAGGTTTGGATCCCTGGAGCATGTGGCTCTGATGGATTGGGATTTCTTTAAGTGGAGCATGTCCAACAGCTCAGGGTTTTACATGGCCTTGTATGTTAAGCAGAGATCGCCTCTGAGTAGACGATATGCCACAAAGTATAGCTGGAGTTTTTTTAGATGGTCAGCATAGGGCATCTGCTTTAGGCCTGTGATTCTTTTAGTGAGGTATTTCTGTGACCTTTCCAGTTGTTGCAGATGTCTTGAGAGATACATACCAAATGGGGCGTTGTATTCTATAATGGGTCTAATGAGGGATGAGTACAGTGGGACAATGACCTCCTTTTTTTCTGGATGAAAAGCCCTTAGTGATGAGGTGTGCCACATAGAAGGATTTCTTGACTGCTGTAATGATGTGGTTATTGAAGGTGAGACCACTGTCCACCTGTGTCCCTAAGTCTCTTATCACACTTTTGGTGTTTAGTGTACTGCTACCTATGTGGTAATTCACAGGTACATGTTTTTTCCCAAAGGGGATAACTATACATTTCTTGGCATTGAGCTTGAGCCCATGGCTCTAGCACCAAGCATCTGTTTCTGTAAGGCCCTTTTGTAGAATATCCACATAATTTGGGGTTTCAATAATGGCTCCCAGTTTGCACTCATCTGCGAACTTTATTAGCTGGAGTCCCTTAGTGTTGGGCTGTACTTCAGAGAAGTAGATGCCAAACAAGCGCGAGCCCAGGACTCAACCCTGAGGTACTCCATTGTCTGGAGCTGGATTTGCAGTCAGCTACTTTTACAGTGTGGGTTCTGTCAGTAAGCCAGTTGGCAACCCATCGAGTGATGTAGGGATTAATGCCCAGCTTAGTAAGTTTATCTATGATTCTAGAGTGGAGGATGGGGTCAAAGGCCTTGGCAATGTCCAGATAGGCTGTGTGGACCACCTTACCCTTGTCCACAGCTCTGGAGACTGATTCAAAGAAGTCAATCAGGTTCAGGAGATAAGATTGGCCATTCCTGAACGCAAACTGCATGGGGTCCAGTGTTTGAAGGTTGCCAATGTCTTTGTTTATAAGTTCCATGATAATACATTCCATGGCCTTGCAGATCAGGCTCGTCAGACTGATGGGGCAGTAGTTCCCAGGATCCAAAGTGGATCCCTCCTTGTGGAGTGGGGTAAATGTAGCTGTGCACCACTCAGTGGGTATGAAGCCTAAGGTGAGGCTATGATTAAACATGACACTTAGGTGAGGTGCCAGTTCATTTTGTAGTTCATGTAGTACACAGCCTGGGATGTCATCTGGTCCCATGGATGCTGTATTCTTAGCTTTGGAGAGTGCATTTTTTTACCTATGTGGCCATTATTACCGGAATATGGCAATCTTTTGCTATTGACATGGGCCCTTTAGGGGGTGAAGTTTGCACTGAATTGATCTGCCAGGATATTGGCAATATCCTTGGGATCAGTATATTTAATGCCATTCTGCTGTAGCTCAAAGCAGACCTGAGCAATGCCATTTAGATTCTAGACATAGCTATAGAATGCCTTGTGGTTGTCTTTGGAATATTTGGCAATTTTATTTTCGTAATTAGCTTTGGAGGATTTTATGAGGGATCTCAGCTTCTTACTAAGTCTGGTAAGGGAGTTTTTTGCATCCTGGGATTTTCCTCTTTTCTGCAACAGTTTTTTTCTTTTCTTGTAAAGTTTTTTTATGGCAGGGGACTACCAGATTGGCTTCCTTCTTTTTGAGGAGAGCGTCTTGGTTCTACTGAGGATGGCACGATTCATGCATGAGTGGATGGGCCTGTACAGTGCCTTAGTGTAGGATTCAGCAGTCGAACTTTCATTTCCCATCTGCATGGGTGTCATGAAGTTTGTCATTTCTGACTTGAGTAGCATGAAGTTGGTTTTGGAGAAGTTTTTTATGGAGATTTCCTTACTGGGGGGTTGGGGTGGGATGTCAAGGGTGATTAGCCTATGATCAGACCTGACCAATGAGGGGGTGACCATAGGTGTGGAGCATCGATTTCCCATGTTGATAATGACCAGGTCTAGGATATTGGAGCCCCTGCTGGGATTAAGGATTAGTTGATACAGGGCATTGGAATTCATGAATTCCAAGAACTGTTGGGCAAAGGTCTTGGTACATGAGTAGTTTTCCCAGTTAATGGTAGAGTAGTTGAAATCACCCAGTATTGGGGTGTATGGCTGTATCTTAATATTTTCCAGTATGTTTATAAAGGTGTAATGAGAATCTTGGGGCATGGTGGGGGAGATGTAGCAAGCTACAATTTGGATTGCAGTCTTACCTACAGTTAGTTGCACCTGGAGAATTTCAGACACTTTGTGTTGGGAAACTAGCTAGGTGTTGTGAATATCCTTGGTGAATATGGACCCTCATCCACCTTTAGTGTTTTAGTCCTGGTCTGGTGGTCGAAAAGTGTGCTAAGAGTTGTAGCTTGGTATTGCAGGGGGGATCTTTGAAGCCTTGAACCAGGTCTCAGTTACTGCACAGATGTCGGTGTTCTCCATTTTTAGGAGTGGCTCAAGAGAGTACATTTTGAGATTTAGATTTCTAGCATGGAGTATCATTACCTTCAGATTTTGCATGCTTGAACTTGTTACGGTGGTAATGAAATGAAAGGAAATGAAAACTAAAATGCAGGCAGAAATTACACAGTTTAAAACTGCATATAAAACTGAATGTATATACAGGGAGAACAGAAAATACATTCTCAGTGACAGGACATTCAAATTACTGGAAGATGTCTTTTCGAAGTTTAGATCAATATGTAACAATTGCTTTCCAATGCTGGATGTGAGCTTGTAGACCACTGATTTTTTTTTTTTTTTTTGTGCAGTGTAGTTATGGGTCGGTAGCACAAATTACATAATTTGGCCTTACCTAAGATATTTTGGGTGTCCTCCAGAGTTATATGAATTCAGTTTTCCACAGACATGATTATTATCTGACGATGCATTGTCTTCCATGTAAATGAAGTGCTGTTATGTGATAGTTTACTTTTGGTGCTAATACAAGTCTGAAGATTTAGATATAGATAACTCATTTGATTTTAATGTAGTTTTTACATTGCAAGATGGACTTTAGATACATGTTTAGTAAACTGTCAGGAATAGAAGTAACTTATCTAAAAGTCTGCAGCAAATTATCAGCTCAGCTTCTTGTTTGAAATGTAAGATGCTTCAGTGCAACTCACAACACTGTGAAAAATTAATTGTTATTTTTTTGTACCATATTATCAAGGGAATTAAACTAACACATGATGTGTTGCTTGCCACTCAGTTGTTGCAGTTTTTTGTTGCTCTGTCACAATCAGGGAATAATATATCACACATTATGTTTATAAAGCATAGTGTCATGGCTTGAAGTACATTGGTAGTTATGTAAAAAAAAAAACAAGTGTATTACATTCAATTAATGATGACAGCACTTAGATATGGGCCACGTACACCTCAAGCAGAAAGTTGTGAGGGGCTGTTTATTAGCACCAGTGGAAAAATCTACATGAAAATGAAGGAAAATGTCATCAAAATTAGGATTATCTTGCAACATTGTATATCCACAAATGTCTTTCAACATCAGGTCCCTTTACAAAAAAAAAGTAAATAAATAAATAAATAAATAAACTTACAAATGAAAATGAGATCTGGAGAGGAGTTTCACAGTTTCAATTTTTTTAGTTAGCCAGAAGTGATTCATTTAACAGTACATTTTAGTTAGTTATCCTGACACTTTTGTGACATTTGGACAGGTAGAGAATGAAAAATTGCCTCTAATGTTAGTTTTCCATGAGTAAATGAATAACTGAGATAGTGGCATGAATTTGTTGTGGAGATACTGAACTGAAATAAAATGCAATTCTGTGTCACTGTAATGCAGTGTAAGAGCAAGGGGAAAGAGCCATTGTTATCACAAGTTACAAACCTAGAAAGCATCTCATCTTGATTTGGTGACAAATCTTGTTCCCAACTTGAGATTATCACCTTTTACATTTTCACATTATTCCTTTCTTCAGCACTCATCTTGGATTCACTTAACTAACAAGTACAGATATAATCTTCAAATCCTCTCAAGGCTTTTAACATTTGAGGTTTTAACTTTACACTCCGTACACTGTTTCTGAAACAAATACACAAATCTTAAATGATTAACCACAGCAAATATTGATACAAATAGTATTTAAAAGAACATGCTTTGAGCAGTGTCAAAAGTAATAAGTTTTTCTAGCTTGGCATGTAAAAGTAACCATATCATATTATAAGTGTGTTAAAAGAATACATTCCAAAGTAAGCAGATTAAACAACGGGACAATGCTATAGCATCTAATTATGTCTAAAATTCCTGCAAACAAAAGGCATAATTCACCACGAAGAAGCAGTATTTGAGGAAAATGGTAAAACACAAGGACAAAATAAATACAAACTTGGTTTTGACACCAGATATTCTTTAACATGTTTTGCACTGCATATGGTCTATCATCGTTCACCATGACAAAAAAAAATACAACTCCTTCAAGAAAAGTAAAATAATTTCACTGCTAATTTAACAACTATATTCACAAATTCTCAGGGTTATTGGCTTTCAAAGTAGAGGTCTAATTGCCTTTTAACACAAACAGTATTTTTTTCTTTTTTTTCCTCAAAATTCTTTTTATTTTTTAAATACATTTGAATGAATTCCATAGTATTTATACATAACATCTTCAATAACTATGTACACTATTTACGTTAGCTTGACATTATAGCAGATCTTAATGTGTACAGTGTCTTTATAAGTATGTCCAATCCATTATCAGAGTGTCTGATCAATTATTTTATAGTGTCAATCAACGATAAGACTTTTCCCCAAGGGTTGTTGATAATGGCTTTGGATAAATTCTTAGTTCTTTAATTTTAATTTCCAATACTGCTGTGGTCTTCAGTAGGCTGTAAAAGTCTTCCAAAGTTGGTATTGTGTTTGTATTCCATCTTCTTGTTATACACTTCCTTGAAATTGCAAGTATAGTCCATACTAGGTACATGTTTGACCTGTTCAAATGACAACCTTCGTTCACATTTAACAATACAAGAGCTTTAGTTAAATAAAATTATTCATTGAATAAAGCTTGTAGAACGTTATTAATACCATTCCAAAATAATGAAAACAAACACACTCAACAAAGCAAATGCCCTGTTGCTGCCGCTAAACCAACTAGTATAAAGTCCAAAGATATATAGCAGCAATGGGCAACCACAGACTCGACAAAATTTCAGTATAACTGTTTATAAAAACAATGTAAACGTTTATTCGGTAAGCGCTTTCACATTTGGTTCCTCAGACCGTAAAACCAGTTTAGAGCACAAACACTTCTTTATATATTGGTCATGTGTTAAAATTCAATTAATCAATTAGTGATTTAAAAATACACTATTCTGCAAGTGTCTTACTACATCCCATCTTAAATTGTTGCCTCTTTACAACAAACAATAAGCTTATCTTTCCACGCTGGATCAACAAGCTTCATTCATTTTAATATGAGTGCAAATCAAGAAATAGTTCCATCACATCATTCACCATTAAAGTATGAAAGCACGTCATAACAACTGACCTAGACTTTGTGCCTCTGTTTTTCATATATTTCATTGCTAACTATATCAGCTAGTAAGCGCAAGCTAAGTCAGTGAGTTTGCTATTTATTACTAGTCTTTAAAAGTAAGAAATTAAACAGCATATCGCTTCTCATTAGAATGTCAAAATGCTTTTGTTATAAATATATGCGAATAAGGGATATAAATTTATTACTTCATTCACTACTAATGTGTAAAGGTATATACATCATAATATTTAAATAATGTCTTTGTACCTTCATTTTTCATATACTTTCAGTTCTAATTATCCCATCCCATAATCGCTAACTATAACAATTGATTTGCACATGCGTAAACTGATAGATGCAGCTACGTTTATAAAATAACAACTCGTCATAACTATAAGTGTGTGTGCATAGATGTAAAATCACTAGGTAATACTAATCATAGGAATAAATAAATAAAAAATAAAATCAACTACCTAATACTTGTGTTGCATCATAGTACTAGGGATAATCCATATCTTCTGAATGTATAATTATAAAACTGTACACATCTCACATCTTACAAACATTGCTCTATGTCCCCTTAATAATTATTTATTCTTACATATGTATAACAATTGAGGGATTATGTAAGAAGTATAGATGATATATGCCTATTAAAAATATATATATTAACACAATCTAGCTATACTGGTGCTTGTCCATAATAAAATATACAGGTATGACTATATGGTAATTTAAAAATATATATGTATGTGTACTACCCAGGAAAAATAAGTGGTGTGGTACACTTTTCACTTCAATGTATCATGATATTTACTGTTAAATCTGGACAAACCATAACGAAAGCTGCTTACTTCATGTTGGTAAATACCAAACAATAAAAATACTAAATTTACTGTTCTACATGAATTATTGTATATGAGACAGAAAATATTCTACTGATAACATAAACTAAGTATTGTCTCAGATTGTGTATATACTGCTTAAAAAAATATATATATTGAATATATATTCTAAAAATATGTATTTTTTAAAATAGTGAATGTAAGGAACAGAAGAGCATACCTTATGTTTATATATGATATACTGAGTGGTAGCCAACTGTGTTTATTTATAAATATGTGGTGTGAGTGGTAGCATTAAATTATGCTTATTTATTAAAACAAATTGATCTTTTTCTAAGGACGGGCTTAATGGATGCTCTCACATTAAGTCCCTTTCCTTTATCTGCCCTCAATCTAAGAATCCATATTAATTCTTTATTTTCCGTGATGTTTCTAACATTACCTTGCCTAATAGTTGGTATGTTTATATCAATCACCATAAACTGGAATGTGTGTTGAACGCCACATGCTTGTACATGCTTAGCAAGGGCATTATTTTGGTAGCTGATTCTAATAGCATATAAATGCTCTGTTATCCTTTCACGGAGTGCCCTATCAGTTTTCCCTATGTAATATGATGAGCATTGCTGGCATGTGGCTAAGTACACCACATGCATGGTATTACAGTTAGCTGATACTTTAAATTTATATACCTCACCTGTTTCCGGATGCTCAAATCTATTTGTTTCGTTAATATATATGCAATAATTGCATCAACGACAGGGGGAAGTTCCTATATAATTTTCATTCCTTAATTTATCGCTATGATAACATAGAAGTCTTTTAATATTAGGTTTATTTTTAAACTGATATTTCGGTTTCTCACCGACAGTATCTTTAAGGTGATCATCTGTCATTAAAATACGCCAATGTTGTTGTATTGCATTCATAACATCCTGATTATCTCTGGTGTAGTACATTGTAACTTTTAGGACAGATCTAACTTTTTCTCTATTAGGTAATTCCGTTCTTGCACTCGAATAATAGGGGGCAGCTCTATTCTGTCTCAATAAGTCCATATTTTGCAATCCATTTTCCACCTCTAATGGGTGATATCCCCGTTTAGTGAGCCTGTTCTTAAACTCATCTATTTCTTTTTTGTATCCTTCATTTGTGGCATTAAGGCGTGAAATTCGCATGCCTTGTCCTTTAATAATGTTGTTGAATATAAATTGAGGATGCATGCTGCGCCTATGTAAGAGTGTATTTTTATAACACTTATTGAGATGGACCCCTGTATTAATGAGGTGTCCATCACTCTTTCGACAAAAACATCCAAGAATTCTATACGTTGAGTGGAACTATGAGTTGTAAACTTTAAACAAGTAGTCATACTATTCATTATCTGTATACAATCAAATAGACTGGATTTATTACCCTTCTATAGAATAAAGATATCATCCACAAAACGACGATAAAAGGCCACATGAGTCATAAACCAAGTTTTCGTGAACAATTCCTCCTCTTCCCAGTATGCCAAAAACATGTTGGCATAGCTATTGTCGCATGAAGTGCCCATAGCTACGCCATCTAACTGGGAGTATATGGTATTCCCAAATACAAAGATGTTATTTTCAAGTATTATTTCTAAGAACATACAAATAAGGTCAATGTTAGATATACTATATTCACTATGTTTCACAAGGTATTTTTTAATATATTCAATGCCCAATTGATTGGGTATCATTGTGAATAGTGATTGAATATACAATGTTACAAATATCATGTCCTTTGTCATTGCATTAGTACTATTATAAGTGTATAAATCTAACAAAAATTATTTTGTATCTCTAAGTATTACTACATTATTATTCAAAATTGGTCTAAGCTGTTTTTCTACATATAGAGAAAACGGTTCCGTGCTCCAACCTCTCCCTGAGATGATAGGTCTCATGGGAGGGTAGTAAGCATCTTTGTGCATTTTAGGTACCCCTTGAATTAATGGTATAGTGGGGTATTCAACATATAAATACTTAGCCAAATCATTAGTAATAACACCTTCTATAAATAAATTATCTATGGCTTTGACTATTTCAGATACAATTACTTCCATTTCACTTTTATTATGTGATATTGCATACTAATACATGATATGTGCCATGGCAAATTGTTTTTATCTGTTATTTGAAATTTTTTTGTAAATCAAACTCATTTATTGATATTACAGTTAGTAATTCTTTCCAATTCGCAGAGTAATTTGGACTTATGCAGTCTGAGATTGTTTTAGATATTGATGCTTTTATATATGTTTCTATATCAGAAATGTTTAATCCTCCATATTTCCAAGGTCTGATATGATGTATTAAAGCTATTCTGTTTTTTTTGGGAAACCATAACAATTTTATTAGGTATGTGTTTATTTCTTTAAGTATATTCCTTTCTGGTAACAGTTGTATTGCCAAAGCTATACATAGGATCTTGGGTAGTAAAAGCATTTTTATTAACCGCAGTCTATCTTCAAATATTAATATTATTTCGTTCCACTTTTCCACAGACATTTTAATTGTATTGATGATATTATTGAAGTTTTTAGAGACTAATTCATTATTATCCTTGCACAACTCACTTCCTAGATATTTTAAGGTAGATTCTTGTTTCCGTATGATGTGATCTCTCTTAGTTTGCAGTTCTTTTTTTTTATTTAAAAAGAAAAAGTTTCATTTTGATTTATTGAAATGGAGTCCTGAAGTCATGTAAAATTTGTCAATAAATATATCTAATTCTTCCAATGTCTCTTTTGTATTAGATAATGTTCGTAACGTCATCAGCAAATAACATTATTTTAGAATTGCATTGCTCATAAATAGCTATTCCTTTGATTTTTATATTGTTACAAATTGAATCTGCCAATATTTTAAATAGGCAAAGCAAATAGAATTGGTGACATGGGACATCCTTGTTTAGTGCCTTTTTTATATGTATAGATTCAGAGGTAAATGGACTCAACTTGACATACACTAACTTATGTGTATATATATTCTTTAGGAGATGAACAAAGGATGCAGGAAATTCAAATAGTATTAGGATTTTGAATAAATAGCCCCAATTTTGGGAATCAAAGGCTGTCTCTATAGCTAAGCCAATTATGAGTGTTTCTTTATTTTCTTTATTAACATACTCTATAAGAGAAATCATCCTTTTACTATTGTCATATGTGTGTCTATGATATATAAATCTAGTTTGATCATTATTTATTGTTTTGGATTGTGGTATTTTCATTCTGTTAATTAAAATCATCATAAATATCTTATAGTCATTATTTAATAATGATATAGATCTATATGAGGTACATATGTCTGCAGATTTGTTTTCCTTTAGGATTAGTGTGATTAAGGAATATCTCCAAGAGGGTGGTATTAAAGCTTGTGACTGAATTTCTAATAGAGTTTTATGGAAGAGGGATAGTATCATTGAAGGAAAATGTTTATATATTTCCATAATTATACCATCTATACCTGGAGATTTATTATTCTTGCCCTCTTTTATTGTATCTGCAATTTCTTTGGAGGATATGGGTGTTTGGAGGATATGGGTGCTTGCAGATCTAGTTTTAATTGTTCTGATTTTTTTATATTAGAACATTTTTCATTTAGATTTAATTGATCGATATGTATATTTTATTTTTGGAAATGTTCCATATAGAGATTTCTATAGGTGCCAAGAATGTCACCTATATCTGAGACATTTTTCCCTTTATTTGCATGGAAGATACTTTTAATGTTATTAGCTTTTGATGGTATGTTGATTCTTTTGGATAAATTATGTAGATATTTGGGAGAAGTGGCCAAGGTATTACTTTTTAGTTTTTCTAAAGCAAAACTAGTTTTATGTGTTAGAATTTCATTGTATTTATTGTTTAATACTTCTACTTTCTTTTTCATCTCCAAATGATTTTGATTTTTTTCAGCTTTTACTGACAAAAGTTGTGATTGTAGATCTAATAATTCAAAATCCCATTCTCTGATTTTTTTTATACCAAGTTAGGGCTTTACCATATATGTAAGCTTTTAATCAGTCCCATATCATTGTTTTATGTATCTCTGTGGTGTAATTACTAAGAAGAACTGTAATTCAGATAATAACCAGGGTTTGAACTCTTTAATTTTAGTTATATATGCTGGAATTCTGGAGTTAAAGATTAATGGATTGTACCCATTTTAAAGTTTTAGTATCAATGAATTGTGGTCTGAAAAGGGGCAGGGAGTGATTGAAAAATTAATGGTTTCAGAGTGTAAGTCCTAGGCAGCAAATATTTTATCTATTCTAGTTTGGGTACCAAATCTGTGATCTTGATGAGAAAACAACAAAGATTTATCATCTTTAAATTTGAAAGTATCTACAAGATGAAACAATTCTACCCATTTGTTTAAACCTTCTGATACAGCAGATGTATGCAGCAGCCTTTTATTTGTAGTTTCAGAAATATCAACTATACAGTTAAACTCTCCTCCTAATAAGTTGCATTTATAATTATTGGAAATGAAATCCAAGTTCTTTTTAACAGTTCCTGTTCCAATACCTGGGAACCAGTATAGATTGGCTAGAGTCCATATTATGTTATTATATTTAACTATTATTAATGCCATAAGGCCTTCTTTATCTTCATACTTATAAATGATTTCTGGGTTAATCACATTTGTTTTCCATAAAGTTGTTACCCCTTTTGTCTTTGTCTTATAAGTGGATTGCGCAAATATAATATATTCTTAGGATTCCATATGTAATTGTCATTTGTTTTAAAATGAGTTTCTTGAAGGAAGACTATTTGTGCTTTGTTCAGTTTTAAATATTTCAGTAGATTTGATCTCTTGCTAGGACTGTTTAAGCCATTGGTATTTAAAGATAATAAAGTTAAATCCATCCCAGGTTATTTAGACTAGGTATTTTTTGTTTTATTGTGACTATTAAACATTTTCCTCTGATAACTATAAAGTGCATGTTTGAGCTTTTAAAGGAAATTTTCAGTTTTATACTTTGAGTGTTTACCAATAAAGTGATGTTTTGGTCAGGCATACTAAAAATCTTTCTGTGAAATAACAAATTTAAGTTAATAAATGTTAACAAAACTCAGATCTGCACTAGCTATGGAATGAAAATCATTCCTAACCTGATGGATAAATCTACGTCCATCAGATTATAACTCATACCTTGATAATCCAAAACATCTGAACTCCATAAATTGAATTATCATATGGAGAATTTTTGTAATAGGAATAAGCAAAATTTATATTATTTTGAACAGACATAGTACTATTGAAGATTAGACAGAATTCTAATACAATATAAATGCTTACCTATTTTATAAGCAATTAATATTTACAAGAAAGATAGATGACAATCAATTCAATCATAGTAAAGTAGGATGTATCATAAATAAAACCTCAGTAAAAGATTATACCACACAGTTATTTAACATATTCACCCTTATTAATGAAGTCTTTCAAAACTTATTACTTAATAAAAATAGATGGCAATAATACTTATACCTGTTTATAATACAATGTATTTTACTGGGTATATCAGAAGTTATTTTTCATTGTTTGCCAGCATTTAAGTAATCACTTTGTTTGTTACTAACTTACTTAAAGCATCAAGTTTGTTTTATGTGAACATTGATGAATGTTAGTGCATTTTAATTAGCAGCGCATCCCTCTTCCCCCATTTCTTACACATAAGGATTTTCATATCTGTCATTTCTTATTATAAAATGAGTAAAATTATAGGTTAAAAACAAAAAAAATTCACTTATTGTGATTGATGATCACAAGTTCACTTTCCATATTCATAAATTGCCATTTTATGGTGCATACTGAACGTTTTTAGATTTAAATGGCAACATTCTATTTTGTAGAATCAGTAAAGGTTAAACTGAGAAAAAAATCCAAAACAGCCTAGTAGAAGGCAGGAAACACACCAGCAAAGGCAAAGGCCTGATGAAGACCTAGTTGAAAGCGCTTGCCGATTTTTATGAATAAACTACCTTGGATATACTCTGTTGAACGCTTGGTTTGTCATTGAAGGTTTCCAAGCTATTGTTCCTCTGAAGTTTTGCTCTTGAATCAGCCACACAAGAGATTGCAACAAACAGGGATGCCCATGCTGAGTGTTTGGAAAGACTAAGAGAACCAAGAGCATTATCTGATGAAGTCTTTGTCATTGGAGACGAAAACGCAATTTTGTCAAGAGCGTTAATCTGCAGTTTTTATATGTTCGTGTCTTACTTGGTGGAATTAAACAGTGGAACCTTTGCTGGTGTGTTTCCTGCCTTCTACTAGGCTGTTTTGGATTTTTTTCTTGGTTTTTGGTCGTTTTTCTACACTTAAAGGTTAAACTGAGTTATTATTGTCAATTTAATACTATTTGTTCAGAATGTGATTGTTACATTCTGTGACATTCCTAGTTCAGGCTTCTATTGTTTCCCTTGAACAACTTTGTCAGTTTTGATGTCATGTATCAAACATTAGTTACCTTGGTAACAGCTTAAGTATTATATATGGTCAAGATGGATTACAAGACCACAATTCAAGTTAAAGCAATTATATGACTTGTTATTCACATTTACTTATATGAGAAAATCATCATGCTTTCCCTTGATGTTCAATATAGTGTATGTCATTTATGACAAGTTAAAACATTAGTGTTATTATACACAAGCCTATGTTATTAAACTGAGTGTCTATTGTCAATTTAATACTATTTGTTCAGAATATGATTGTTACATTCTGTGACATTTTAAGTTCAGGCTTCTATTGTTTCTCTTGAACAACTTTGTCAGTTTGATGTCATGTATATAAACATTAGTTAACTTGGTAACCGCTTAAGTATTATATATGGTCAAGATGGATTACAAAAACTACAATTCAAGTTAAAGCAATTACATGACTTGTTATGCACATTTACTTATATAAAAAAATCATCATGCTTCCCCTTGATGTTCAATAAAGTGTATGTAATTTATGACAAGTTAAAACAGTAGTGTTATATACACTCCTATGTTATTAAATCCTGTCTTTAATATCTAAATTCAGCAGACTGCTTTTTTTTGTGCAATTGTGGGAAATTGTAGGACCAGTATGCTCATTTATGTAGCTATGTGTTCAGTATGTCTGACCTATTACATAGGGAAGACTGAAAGGCAGTTTAGACAGAGAATATATTCCCATATGTACAGTATAAAAAGGAAGGATACAAAAAACGCATTGTTTAGACATATTTTAAAAAGAGGTGAGGAACATTTTTTTAAGTTTGCAATTTTAGAAACTGTCAGCCACAATCCTAGAGGTGGCAACAACAAAAATCTGTTAGCCTACAAAGAATTGTGGTGGCAGCTGTTTACTGATGCCACAACACCTTCGGGTATCAATGATTTTATTTCAGTAAAACCATTGTTGATGTTAAATAGGTAATGTCACATTTTAGTAACATAACATATAAAAATATGTCAGTATTATATTATTTTATGTACAGAATTCAGAGTTTGCAGAGCAATATGTATATAAATGTGAAATTTATCATTATTGTAAAAGCATTTAAATTGTGTTTAGGTATATGGCTTTAAGACCATCTTGGTTTTGGCGCCAATTTAGGTATTTAAATGGAGATAGTTTTACATCAATTATTTGTTCTGAAGAAGCTTGTATTTACGAGTGAAAGCGCGTAACCTTTGGATTTATATTAAATCTGTTTTATACGTGTTCCAGAAGTTTTGGTTTGAGTCACTTTGCTGATATCTGTGAGTAGCAGCGTTAAGCGTTGGTGTTTGCTGCAACATTCAACACATTAACTGAAGAAGGCATTATTCTCCATGACAGCATTTTATTTCAAAACACTCCATTGTTACTGCTATTATATATGATGTTAATCTGTTGCAACTGAGTCTGAATTCTTATGAATGGTACCTTGTTAAATTAGTCAATTAATTACTCAAATTATTATAAGCAAAATCAATGAAAAATGAACAAGAAAAGTATTCATTTAGTTCTAGTAGGAGAATAGAAACTTCTATGTTTGTATTACATGTTGCTTTGTTTTGCTTATATATAATGTAAATAGTAACCCATCTTGACCTACCTTTGTTTGTGAAGACTTTTTGGACTCTTTGAACATTCTGAATAAATCATGACTGTTTCTCAGTTGTATAAGAAACCCTTTTTTTTAAAATAAAAATATATGACAAGTGATGTACCATGTCAGTTAATACTTTGGGAGATGTAGTTGTAAGAGTTATTTTTGGGACTTTGAGTCACTTTTTGTTTCTTCTTTCTAGCATCAGTCCAAGGATTTGCTTCTTTTATTCTTTTAAAAGTAGGGGCCATCCATTCCATTTCTTCTGGGATAGACATTATGTTGTTGTTTTTGATGAATATAGTAGCTTCTTCTAAGTCATTAAAGGTTCACATCTCATTGGCAAAAAGTATTTTTATATTGGCTGGAAAGGCTAGCTGTGCTTTAATGTTGTTTTGTTTTAACAGTTTTATTATTGGCTAGACATTTTTCCTTTGTTCTAGTATTCTGGAAGAATAATCTTTGTCAAACCTTATTGGGCTCTGATTGTATTTTAAGGGTGATTTTCTCCAAGCAGATTTTAATATTAGTTCCATGTCCAGAAATGAAAGAAATTAGATAACTATGGATCTAGATGGAGTATTTGTTGAGTTAGAAGCAGGTTTCCTCAGTGCTTTATGCACCCTTTCAATTCCCTCTTTCAAGTCTAAAAATTCAGGTTGTTAAGAATGAAATAATGTCTTCTCCTTCAGTGTTTTCAGGCAGACTAAAGATCCTTATGTTGTTTCTCCTTTCCCTGTTTTCTAAATCATCTATTTTGTTAAGCAGCCACGTATTCTCTTTAAGCAGAAATTCTTTTTGGAGTTCTTCCTCTTTGAGTCTCCCTTCAATGTCATTTAGAGAAGTCTCTATAGTTGTTATTTTTGTATGGTGTTGCTGTAATAGTTCCTTAAGGGTATCAGTCTGATTATGAGAATTTAATTTGAGGTTTTCTAAGTCATTTTTGAAGCCATCCATCTTCAAAGATAGTTCCAGTAAGGTAGAGGTCATCAATTGCAGTTCTTTTTTCAAAGCAGCATCTGGATGAGAATTCCTTGAGTTGTTCATATTCAGTGACTCAATATATCTCCAAGTTACTTGACAGGAAAATGTTTGTATATCTCCTCCAAAATTAATATGTATGTAATTTAGTAGTTTATCTATAGATTTCTGACATTTAAACTTGAAAATAATAAAAATTTCCTATATTATTATACTAGTTTATGGAGCTCTCAAAATTCACTGATCTCAGTTGGCCATCTGGGCTCTGCCCCCACAGTATTTTTTTTTTTGAGGTTGTCAAATACTATAATTTAATATCATTGCTATGCTATATAATACATACTATGTAACAGTTCTGTCTGTTGAAAAGGCATCTCTTAAGTACAACCACCATTAAAGGGAAAGCACTGATATGCATTTTCCTGAGTAGTTTGTTTTTCTTATTTTTGGTACTCACATTTAAAAGATTCAGAATTACTATAGGGAGCCCCAAATTTTAACTTAATAAATGGTCATACTTTATGTGATGTGTACTGTTTAATAGTTTTGTTTATCGATTATTTTATTGCTTTATTTGTATTTGTTTTCCAGGGTAGAGCACCAGTCTCCATGGACCTTTTTCAGACTCAGTCTGGGAGTGGTGTGTGGTTAAGTGACTTGCTCAGAGTTGCACAGAGAGGCAATGGAGGTTGAGGGAATCAAACCTTGTACTGCTAGACTACAGGAAACAGATCATTTGCTGCTCATGTAAGTCTTAAGTACAGTTTTTGCATTGTCTTTCTTACACATCCTGTATAACTGAAGGATTCAGTTGCATAAGATGTTGCTTAATGAGGGCATTGTGCAACATGCTACTGCCTTCTTATAAAATAATGTAAACATTCAAGTAACTATTTGATATTCTGGTACTTGAAATTGTTACCACAAGAATAGTGAGACTAAATAATTAAAAATACGGAGTTACGTATATCAAGTTTGAGATTGCTCTTTTTCAAAATGTTCCCTCTTCTCCAAAGTAAAGCAATCTAAGAGTCAATATACACAGATGTAATGTTTTAGGGGGTGCAGGGTGGCTTTACCTCCTGCAAAAATACTTATACAGGGAGACCAGTTATGTCCAACATTCCCGGTTTTCCTGCATTTTTCTACTTTTTTATTGTAATGCTGATACTTGCAGTTATGAGACTTGGAAGTAGAATAGGAAGCTGGACATTCTAATTTATTAAATGGTCATGTAGTCTGCATAAGTAAGATTTATGGATTAAGTAATGCCATGGCCTCATCCAAGCAGAGTTTCCCACCTAATTGTATTCTCCATGCATGCTTTTTATAGTTGTGTTGCATTAAATTGAGTTTTGTTTTACAAAACAACCCTAGAAATGTATGATAAATAATTCCACAACAATAGTACACTATTGGGCTTAATAATGCTGTACATCACTATTTATTGTTAGTATCAATAGTTAATCACTTCATCACTTACCTTTCTGTCCAGATTGAACAATTGAATTGACAACTCACTAATGCAGAATGCAAACTGACTCAAGGTTTGGTAGCAACTGAGTCAGTCATATTAAAGAGTGGGTAAAGAGATTTTTCACATTTAATGGGTAGCCAATTGCAAATAAATCACATACACAGCAAACA